>NC_061121.1:231004716-231055673 GCF_002878395.1 Capsicum annuum | reverse complement strand
CAATCCGCCTCTAAAGTCCAACTAATCTATCAACCAACTCAATATTTCGCTTTTTGCATATTATACTACGTTTCAAGTTAGCAAAATCTTGAATAGAAAGTGAAAAACAACTCAATTGCGTAAAATGAATGAACGAACCATCAATCCGCCTCTAAAGTCCAACTAATCTATCAACCAACTCAATATTTGGCTTTTTGCATATTATACTACGTTTCATGTTAAAGCAAAATTTCGCATAGAAAATGAAAAACAACTCAATTGCGTAAAATGAATGAATGAATCATCAATCCGCCTCTAAATTCCAACTAATCAATCAACCAACTCAATTTTTAGCTTTTTGCGTATTATACTACGTTTCGAGTTAAGAAAAATTTCGAATAGACAGTGAAAAGCAATAAAATCGCGTAAAATGAAAGAATTAAATCATCAATGAAGTCACGAACCTCGTAAACAGGTTCCCGAATACCAAGCGACAGCGAATCACCACCGGAAGCCGAAACATTCTTCTGTGAGATAACCGAGCCATTAACAACAGAGTCCCGAACCTCATCCTCACCCTCATCATCGTCACCGTCTTCCTTTACATGCGGTTCTAGCTCAGTAGATTTCGCAACACACTCAATCCTCACCTTCCGAGCACGTAAAATCGGCGCGTGAGTCGTACGCGAAAACGGAAACTCCAACCGTGATGATTGGAGAATCGCATATCCACCGGCGATCAGAACGCGAAGTTCCGGTGAACGGACCGGTAACTGAAGTAAATGCGGAGCAGTTGCCGCCATTGTCGATCGCGTGAAAATGGAGAGACTTTCTAGAATCTTCGGGAGATTAGCGCAATTTATATGGATAATGTGGGGGTGAATTCAGTGTGTGTATATATATGTACTGTGTGTTTGTGTGTGAGAAAAAGTGGTGGTTGTGATTCGAAGAAGAGAACATGTGAATGGTTGGTTTTGGCTTTGGTTTTGGGAGGGAAAGTGAAAGAAGAAAAAAACAATATTTTATGGTGAAGATTGGTGCCACCTCACACCTTTTTATTTTTTTCAAATATTACTCCGTTTGTCCGAGTTGGAAAATAAGGGCTCGTTTGACAGAGTGTATAAAAATAATGTAAAATATGGTGTATTAGTAATGCTTATATTAGTTATGTCTGCATTAGTTTTACTTGTATTTTTCTTATGTAGTGTTTGGTTCGATGTATTAAAAAAAATATGAACTACATAATTTCTAAAAATAAAATTTTTTTTACATAATACCATCAATATATATGTTGGAAAGGATGCGGAAAAATTTTTGAGGGGTAATATGGTCTTTAATCATGTTAATGCATGCATTAGATTCATTGCATTACTAATGTCATGAATTTTGAGGTATTAGTAATATACACCCCAATACACAATAGAGTGTATAACTAATGCTTGCATTAGTTATACATAGGGTAAAAAGATATATCAAACAAGGTACTACTAATACACATTAAACTAACGCATACATTAATATTTCAATACACTCTACCAAACGATCCTAAAAGGATAATTTAACCTTTTATACCCATTTTACTCGTTCTATTAAACATATTGTTCGACGAAAGGCTTGATATAACTGACTGATAAAATTGTTGCCGTATAAATAAAAGATTACGAGTTTAAGCCATGTACTAAAACAGTTCCTTGCATCTTTGTGATTGGATCCTTCTTCGGACCTTGTGATAGCGAAAGCTTAGTGCATCGGATTGTCCACGTAAAGTGAGGATGCATATAATAAATCTTTGTGATTGAATCCTTTTTCAGACCCTGTGCATAACGGAAGCTTAGTGCACCAGACTATTTTTTTTTAAAATATATTGTTCATCACTCAATATATTTTTTAAAATATTAAATTAATTATATTTAAAGAATGATATAATAAAAAAAAATTGATTATATATTGTTTCTTAATCTGTGAATCAAGTCAATAATTAATTAAAGTTATTGGACGAAGGGAGTAATAGAAGGACAATATAGATTTGAGTGGAAATTTATGAAAATAAATAAATAAATAATAATACTAACATATTTCATGTAATTATATGTGAGACTTGAGGAAGATACTATTATTTATGCAATTTTACTCCCACTTTATAAAAGTAGAGAGGTTTGTTTTCATTAGTCTCTTGACTCAAGTAAAGAAGTATTGAAAAATAAGACTCTAGCAAATAGGCTAGTAAAGATAGCACGTGACTACTAATAATATGATAACTAAAGAAAGAGAAACACCGTAAAAAGATAATCCGGTGCACTAAAATTTTTGCTATGCGCAAGGTTCGAAGGATGTATTATACATAGCCTTACGGGCCCCAGGGGCGGAGTTACCCTTTGCCGAGGGGTTCGTCCGAACCCCCTTCAGCGAAAAATTATATTATTTATATATGATTAAAATTATTTTTTATGTGGATATATTAGATGTTGAACCCCCTTCGATTGTTCGTATATTTATTTCTAAACTCCCTTAATGAAAATTCTGACTCCGTTAGTGATGGGCCCATGTAGGGAGGTTTATTTTCGATAGTCTCTTGATTTAAGTAAAGAAATATTGAAAAATAAGCGTTAAGCAAATAGGCTAGCAAAGATAGCATAAGGACAGCCCCGTGCACTATAGTTTCCGCTATACGCAGGGTTCGGAGAAGGGTCCATCACAAAGGTGTATTGTACGTAGCCTTACGGACCCCAACACAAGGGTGTATTGTATGCAGTCTTACCTTGCATTTATGTCAGAGACTCTTTTCAAGGCTTGAACCCGTGACTTTCTGGTCACATGACAACAACTTTATCAGTTATTCCAAGACTCTCCTTCAAGAGAAACAACATATAATATTAATATTCAAAAAAAAAATTAATAAGAAAGTAATAATAACAATGCTAAGAAAAAAATTAGACAAAAATTCAATCCCCTACTAAATTTTATCTTCAACTATCTACTAAATTTCAAGCCTAATCTTCAGTTTTCATATTTTCCTATCTGTGGATCGTGCATTTCACTTGGTGGTGTGGTATGACTAATGATGGAGACTGGCACTAGAGGGGATTGATTGTGGTGGATGACAATATAATGGTAATAATAATTAATGTAGAAGTGGTTAATAATGTTGTTTAGAGTTAAAATTTAGTAGGTAGTTGAACGTTTGTCTAAAAGCTCGTGGTGGCAAATGCATAATTGTGATGGAGAGAAACAAGTCCAAACCATGCGAAGTAACTTCATTGTTCGTTAGGTGTGTCTGAACAAAGTCTCATATTGATAACTGAAAAAAAGTAAATCTTATAAGGTATTGAATATTGTAAAAATTTTTGCGAAAAGTTGTATGATTTTGACGAATAATATTATATTATATTAAGAATATATTTTGTTTTTTGATCCAACAACTAGTATCAAAGTCATAATTTGAACAAAACAGAATGAAAAAGGCAAAGTGATGGTTTTGGTCCCGACTTTTAGTATCTTTGTCGTCTATGATCAGCTTGCTACCTTTATTCCTAACTTAAAATAAAAAGTATTAGACAAAAAAAAAAAAAGTTAATAGGTTTTGTTGGTGGTCATAAATACTCGATTGATGTGAATGAGACACATAATTTCCAAATTAGCCCATGAATGATTATGAGTCATGTGAAGTTTAATTTAAGAGGGAGATTATTGGTGTATCAATAAAATTTTATATTGAAAACTGAAAGAAAATTAAATTATTTATACGATGTTGGATATTTTTAAACGATGTTAGAACTTTTAGAGAACAATGTAAATTTGACTCAAACAAATAATATCACACTATATTAAGTTTATATTTATAATATAACCCATACAACAATCTTTCCTAAAATTTATGCATGAAAAATTTCCATATTTTTCTTTCTAAATGTATCATACAACTTACAAGTATAGACATAAGTAAACAAAAGATTTATCGAATCTAATTGGTTTTATCATTTGACATGCTAGGCTGGGCATCAATTTTAATATAATTAGCAAAATTATTTAGAATTCACATGAAACATTTTTGAAAAGGGAAAAGAATTCTTTGATCAATAAAATTCTCTTGTATTGTTTGTTTTCAATTGAAAATCATTTAAACCATCAACAACTAAGAATTAAGACTGATTTTCCATCTAGAGTAAGAAAGACCCTCTCACTACTCCCTTCATGTCTTCACCGAAACCGACCTTCCCTCCGGCTCACCCCACCAGAACCTCCAGACTTAAACACCCAAATGGTGATAGATCCTCCTAAGCGAACCCTCTTTGTCGAAATTGTTAAGGGTTCAATATTCCCCCCTCAAACTGATCCCTAAGCTGTTGCATCCTTTGAGGATGAGAACCCAAGGGACTCGAGCGAAGCTATTCATCTTTCCCAGGAAGATAAACAACACCTGTATGCGCCGTGGAAATTCTTAATTATTATCAAGCTAGTGGGGGAAAAGCTCAATCATCTCTATCTAAAGAAGAAATTAACAGATCTGTGGGGACTATAGACGAATTTCTCTCTTATAGACTTGGGATTTGAGTTTCTTACAGTTAAGTTTATCCTATGAGGAATCGCAGAGGAAAGTTATTCAGGAGAGACCGTGGTTCGTGGTTGGAGCATACCTATTAGTAAGAGTATGGGAGCCAAATTTTGCCCCCAAAGATTCCCAAATCGAAACCACTGCAATTTGGGTTAGATTACCTCAACTACTAACAGAGTTTTATGACTCCATACTGTTGCAAAGAGTAGGGCGAAAGATTGGCCGACTCTTAAAAATTGATGCTTACACCTTGGCTACTCTTCGAGGAAGATACGCCTGGATATGTGTCCAGGTTCCAATGGATACTCCATTGAAATCCTCATTCACGATCGACAACCATAAGCAACAACTCCACTACGAGGGATAGGGATTTCTGTGTAAAGGTTGCGGCAAATTGGGCCACACAAGAGATCATTACACTACCACTCAAGACACGCAAACCCCTGACCAAATCCAATCCCCAGTTTTAGGTAAGTTTTCAACTGACAAATGGAATACCGTGCCATTCAACTGTAGAAGAAAATGTCTTCTTAAACAAGGTACGCATCAGAACCAGCACACCAAGGTTAAAACGTTCGATCCCACCCCAGGTAAGTTCCTCGACTCTCTTATCTCGAATCAGGCTAAAGTAGACCACAAAAGCTCTCCATCTGGTAGCGGTAAGGGTAAGGGCAAGGTGTCTGCTGATAGAGACAAAAATCTCAATGGGCTGGGTCGGCCAACTAGTAAAGAGACTGGGCCATCACACCAGCATTATAAATCAAAACAAAAGGCCCAATCCCAAAATAGGAAAGGCCTCTTGGCGAAAGGAGTGAACAAGTTATTACTCCTTTGGGCTTAATCACTTCACAGCCCAACAACAAAACTATTGCCCCGCCCAATGGGTTGAAATTACACCCTCAGCCCGATAGCTTAAATTCTAATGTAACTAGTTCTAGCTACAGCTCCCATCAATCACTCGATTGTCACCTCTAAGAGTGATGCATTAAATGCACACTAAGAGTGTAATGATGAGAGTTGCATGGGTATTCCAAAAGACTCCACTAAAGTTACCCGTCCTGATGCTAGTTATATCCCAATCCCCATAGAAACTAGCATTACGGAAAGAAAACCCTATGAATACTCCTAGTCTGAATCCTCCAGTTCCAGTCATCTTCACCACTAAGCCTCTAGAAATGAGTCATCATCTAACATCTTGGTTGGAACTATGTCTGTCTCAACAAGTGATCCCCCTAAAGCTATCATGGAATGGGTAACCATTTATATTGCTAATTCAAGACCCCCATTACCTGGCACAGTTAGTGATGGAAGGTCTGAACCAAGGCCTACTCCAATTCGGCCAGAATTTACGAATGACAACTCTAATGAGAATTGTCAACTAGATTCATCAGACTACCATCAACCCTACCATAATCTCGGAGGAGCTGAACAACATGGCCTTGAGTCTCCCATTCTTCCCTCCGAGAAGGCCAGAATTGTTGAAGGAGGTCCCAGCTTTTGTAAGGTCCTCTAGGGATCCCCTACTACCAACACTCTTTCCCTCCAGGCCCCTTCCTCTCTCCAAATGGAAGTAGAAATATTGGAGAGAGCCAAAACTATGGAGGCCCTGCAAGAGAACAATAGGGAGATGGAAAAGTTGTTGGCATCCTTAAAGGTGCAAAAAGAAAAGGTGGTATTACTAGTAAAACCTATCACTCAAACATTCCAATGGACAAGGGAAAAGGCATCTTAGAGACACCTCACCATCCCAATCTTTCCCCAATAATAACAACAATAATATGGAATGTTAGAGGGGCTAACAATGCTGAGTTTAGAAGACATTGTCAATCCATGGTCAACATCCACAAGCTTTCTATCCTTGATCTATTTGAGACCAGAATGGATAACCACAAGGCCATTGTTGAGACTCTGGGTTTCAATTGTCAAATTCAGTTCCCTGCCACAGGCACCTCTGGAGGTATAACCATTATGTGGGATAACTTTGCACTAGGCATCCAGGATATTGTTATTCTCCCTCAAGCCATTTTTGTGGTTGTAAAGGTAACTAACCCCCCTTCTTCTTTATTCTTTGTTGCCATTTATGCTAGCAATAGTTATGAGATTAGGCAAAACCTCTGGGCCAACTTGGCTGATTTCTCTGAGTCCATTGGTGATACAAAAATAATTATAGAGATGAACTTATGAGAGTGTACGTCAAACCCGAGACTTGAAGTGTGTAAGTGAAGTGCAAAGGAACACCATATCACACACCAAGAACCGGCCATACACTACACTCCATAGGCATCTTTTTTCTTCCCTTCATTAAGGGCTTTTGGGATATTTCACTTATGTTTGTAATAAGTTTATAAATAGACTAGTTTTAGGTTTTTAGTTCTTTAGTTGTTTATTGATATTGAAAGTTGTAACACTTGAACCAAACTCTCTCTGGTGTGAGGAGTGTACCACCTTAGTTTAAGGCTTGGAAAAGCCACCAAATCCGAAATAAGGGTGATGCTAGGGTGGAATTGCTAGTATTGCCAA
Source organism: Capsicum annuum (assembly GCF_002878395.1). NCBI lineage: Eukaryota > Viridiplantae > Streptophyta > Magnoliopsida > Solanales > Solanaceae > Capsicum > Capsicum annuum. The sequence continues at coordinate 231,048,622 of NC_061121.1, read as the reverse complement.
ACATTGTTAGAAACCTTGGCGCTTGAGTGATTCACGCCCTCATGTGTCATTGTAAGAGATTCGGTGTTGCTAATTTTAAGTATTAAGGGTCTTTGTGTGTGACACACACTTAGGTTCTTAGCTCTTGTGAGAGTTGATGTCTCATTTCCTATCCTTAGACTTCTTGTAATCGTGTTTGTGTTCTTCTTCTAGTAAAGCCGTGTATTGTTGTTATCTTGTTGTTGTTGTCTTATCATCTCGTGTTCATCTTGTTGTTGGCTGTTTTTGGTGTAAAGTACACCTTGTATCATCTCGTTCTTGTGGTATTATTGTTGGTTGAGACTTTTTCCCCTTTTGGTCCTCGATTTGTCTTGTGTTTTGTGTCTTGTTTCCATATTGTGGGTTAGTTTCGTTATCATTTGGTATCAGAGCTAACGCTGGTTGTGTTCCTACACTACCAATCTTGGTCTCTCTAAGTCAAAAAATTAAAAAAATAAGTATTGAAAATCTAAAAATTCCAAAAAGAAGTAAATCTATCCATTCTTGTTGTCTTGGCCGAAATTATGTCTTGTTGTTGTTTTGGGCAGAGATTTGTGTCTAGATTTAGGTGTGTTTTTGTTGTCTTGGTAGTTTCTTGTGTTAGCTTGTTGTTCACTAACACCCCTTGAGTCTAAAGTCTAAGATTTGAGCTCTTGTCAAAGTGTTGTTGAAGGATGGACGGCTAAGAGGTTGTTATTATTCATATTGTTGTTGTTGTTGTTCATATTGTTCTTGAAGTGGTGTTCAACAAAAGGAGTTGTTTGATTTTGAAAAGATAAGAGAGAGACAAGGTTTTATGTTTGTCTTGGGAATACTTTCAAGACAACGCCAAAGTGGTAAAGAAAGAAAGGGCATCCAAAAAGCTTAGTTACTAAAAGGGTGACAAACACATTTCAAGAAGAGCCAAAAAAGGAAAGAGACAAAGCTACTACAAAAAGGTGTTTTGCCAAATTATTGCAAGTTGGTGAAAAGTTGATAGAAGCCTTTGACTCTTGAAAAGAGAGTCCAAATCCTTGTCCACCTACACTACAACCAAAAATTCATCATTAAGGAGAGAGATTGAACAACTCAAGTTTGAAAAACATCATACTTCAACTACAACAACAATACGAGTATAATTTGTGTGGTATTGTCGTTTGCGGTTCAAGACTTGAACCTTTGTTGGTGTTGTTGTGTGTGACGTTTTGGGACTATTTTTGTATCTTTTGTTGGCTGTTTTTGTGACATTGTGGACTGTTTTAGAGCAATGGAACCCGAGACCTCATCCCCTCAACCCACGGTGGACCATAATGCTACAAGTACCATTTTGGCCCTCCTTGATGCTATGTCCCGAGTTCTTGCTAGGGCGAATGCGGGTCTTGAAAAAATTAGCTCGTATGTGGTAACTATGAGTGAGAGGTTGGATCGAATGGAGAGTCGAAGGAACTCTCGTGCTTTTACTCCCCACTTTACTTTCAATGACCAATCCTCCAAGACCATCACCTAATGCCACAAGCCAACCTTCAAATAACTCTCAAAACCAAGACATAACTAGGCTCATTTCCCCACAATTCAATCAAGTCCAATAAGGACTTGGACGCCAAATGCCTACACTAAAACCGAACCCTCCCATCCAAGATCCACTTAACCAAATGCATCAAATTTCACCAATTAAAATTACTTCCGTCCAAGCTCCACAACCAAAGCTTCGCTTCACTAAACCAACCCTCTTGACCGAAGCTCCACTTTACCAAAATCGATATGCCCATGTAGAGGAGAAGGGTAGAAAGGAACATGAAGGATATGGAGTCTACGACAATGCTTGTATGATGGTAGGAGACTTGAATCAGATGAGATTGAAGGTAAAGCTAAAGATGAAGAGGAAGCCAAGATTCAAAATGAAGATGTCGGCCGAGACTTGTTGTTATCGAGCTTGCGGGTTCTCCATATTTTGAGGACTATTTTGAGTGGCTTCCTTTAAGTAGCCAATTGAACGAGGTGAAGCCGTGAATTTTTGGGCAAATTCCTCTCAAGATGGAGAGGATAATACAAGAATAATCATAGAGATGAACTTATGAGAGTGCGCGTCGAACCCGAGACTTGAAGTGTGCAAGTGAAGTGCAAAGGAACACCATATCACACACCAAGAACTAGCCATAGACTACACTCCATAGGCACATTTTGTCTTCCCTTCATTAAGGGCTTTTGGGATATTTCACTTATGTTTGTAATAAGTTTATAAATAGACTAGTTTTAGGTCTTTAGTTCTTTAGTTGTTTATTGATATTGAAAGTTGTAACACTTGAACCAAACTCTCTCTAGTGTGAGAAGTGTACCACCTTAGTTTCCAAGCCCCCAAATCTAAAATGAGGGTGATGCTAGGGTGGAATCGCTAGCATTGCCAAACATTGTTAGAAATCTTGAAACTTGAGTGGTTCACGCCCTCTTGTGTCACTGTAAGAGTGTTGGTGTTGCAAATTAAAAGTATTAAGGGTCTTAGTGTGTGACATACACTTAGGTTCTTAGTTCTTGTGAGAGTTGATGTCTCACTTCTTATCCTTACACTTCTTGTAATCGTGTTTGTGTTCTTCTTCTAGTAAAGCCGTGTATTGTTGTTATCTTGTTGTTGTTGTCTTATCATCTCGTGTTCATTTTATTGTTGGCTATTTTTGGTGTAAAGTACACCTTGTATCATCTCGTTCTTGTGGTATTATTATTGGTTGAGACTTTTTCCCCTTTTGGTCCTCGGTTTATCTTATGTTTTGTGTCTTGTTTCCATATTGTAGGTTAATTCCATTATCAATTGGTGACTCCCCCTTGATTATTGGAGGGACTTTAATGAAGTCCTTAAAGCCTCAGAGAAGATTGGGGGCAACTGCATTAATATCATCAGAGCCGCATTTTTCTCTAATTGCCTTAATTACTGTAAGTTGATTGACTTGGGCTTTAAGGGTAGAAAATATACTTGGACTAACAAGAGATACAAGAATAGAAAATACCTCATTCTCGAAAGACTTGACAGATGCCTGGCCAATGAGTCCTGGATCTACCTTTTCCCTGAAGCCACTGTTACCCACCTACCAAGGACCCATTCAGACCATTGCCCTCTGCTCATCATTCTAGATAGGACTCCCTCCACTCAGGATGGACCCTTTAGAATTGAGTCCATTTGGTGTTCTCATCCTACCATCCCTCAGATGGTCTTAGATACCTTTGTCTAGGGTATTCCGCTTTCTAAGGCCATTCCCCAATTTGAGAGTACTGTCAAAGTTTGGAACAAGGAAGTGTTTGGCAACATATTCCATCACAAAAGAAAAATTCTTGCTAAATTAGCTGGTATCCATAAATCCAACTCTTACCACTCTAGTTTCTTCCTGCAGGACTTAGAAAAGAGTCTCACCAAAGAATTCAGCTCTATCCTTAGGCAAAAACATGAATTCTGGAGACTCAAATTTGGGATTACCTGGTTAGCTGAGGGTGATGCCAATACTATGTATTTTCATACCTCTACTCTCAATGCTATTAAAGATGATGGTGGTAACTGGATCTATTCCCCTCAATATATCAATAACCATATCCTCTCCTTCTGTAGGAATCTCTTCCATATTGACCATCAGTTCTCTCATATGGCCCTGCAAGGAAATATTTCCTCCAGGGGTTTAATTAACATTGAGGACCATGACCTCCTGTATAATATCCCTTCTCCCCAGGAAATAAAAGATGTTATTTTCTCTTTCAAACCTTATAAACCTCCAGGACCTGATGGTTCCACCCTTTCTTCTACCAAAGGTACTGGGACACACTGGGCCATGCTGTTATCCAGTTTTGTTTCATCACCTTCACTTCTGGCCACATGGAGCCTAAGGTTAATTTCACCTACCTCTGCCTCACGCCTAAGTGCCCCAGTGCTAGTAATTTTAAAAGCTTCGGACTCATTGATCTTTGTAACACTCAATATAAGATTATCACTAAAATTATAACCAGGAGATTGAAGCCGTTCCTAGCCTCTATCACCAGTCATAGCCAAGGTAGCTTCCTCCCTAATAGAAGAACCTCTGACAATATTGTTATTGTTCAACAGGTTATCAACCACTTCCAAAGAATTAAATGGAAGAAAGCCAACATGGTCTTAAAGATTGACTTGAAAAAAGCCATTGATAGACTAGAATGGTCCTTCATAAGACAGGTTCTTCATTTCTTTAACATTCCTCCTAAACTTTCTTCTCTTATTATGTCATGTGTCTCTTCCCCCTCTATCTCTCTTCTGGTTAATGGGAGTAAAACTGGTTTCTTCTATCCCACCAAGGGTATCAGGCAAGGGGACCCTATCTCCCCATACCTCTTTATCATATGTATGAAATTTCTATTTAGGAGGATTGATTATGAAGTTGATACCTTTAACAGGCTTCCTATTTCCATCAGCAAGGGAGGTCCTAAACTTTTCCACTTGTTCTTTGCAGATGATCTCATCCTCTTTTCTAAAGCCAATGCCAACAATGCTTCCACCATTATAGAGTCTTCAACTCTTTCAATCTCCACTCTGGTCAGAAGATTAATCATAACAAATTCAAAGTGATTTTTTTCAGCAACTACAAAACCCAAGTCAAGGGCCAGATGGTTACCATCCTTTCTATCCAAGATAGAGAAACCTTTGGGAAGTATCTTGGCTTTTCCCATCTTCCACTCCAAGAAGCCCTGTAATAATGACTTTCATTTTATTGTTGACAATTTGAACAACAAGCTGGCTGGGTGGAAAACAAAGTTCATGAATCTTTCTGGTAGGTTCACTCTTGCCAAGTTTTCTCTCAGTAGTATTCTCACTCATGTCATGCAGTTCATAGGGCTTTCCAGTAGAATCCTTAACCTTATTGACAGAGTTCAAGGAAACTTCATTTGGGGATCCACTCTAAAAAAAAAAAAGAATGCATATGATTAGTTGGGAAACCATAACCAAGCCTAAGAAACTAGGAGGTTTAGGCCTTCATAAAGCTAAGTTTAAGAATGATACTATGCTCACTGGGATGGCCTGAAGATTCTCCCTAAGCAATGACAACCTTTGAAGACAGCTGCTAAGGTCTACATATGGGGACCTCTCTCCCCTTTTGCAAACCTACCTCCTCTAGGACTTGGAGAAATATATCTCAAAGCGGAAAAAACTGCCTCCTAGGAGTCAAGTGTCTAGTTCGCAAGGGGACCAAAATTAGCTTCTGGTATGACAGATGGATCTCCAATCTTGAACCTTTGAGGAATCTCATTGAGGGCCCCCTGAGCATGGACCAATCTAGACTCAAGGTCTCTGAGGTCTGGAAGGAGGTGCCTGAGATTTCTCCAGACTTTCTCTCCAACTTCCCATTCATATTGTTAATGGGATACAAAATTCTTTTCAGCACAACTCCAGGCTGCAAAAGGACAAAATAATCTGGAGTCTTACCAATAATGGGATGTACTCTAGCAAAAGTGCTTACAACTTCATCTCTAATCTCTCAAATGCTCCTATGTCCAACTTGGACATTAAATTTGGTTGGATTTGGAAAACTCTTTTCCCCCTAAGATTAAATCCTTTCTCTGGTTAGCCCATCACAATAGAATGCCTACCAAAGCTGTTCTTCATAGAATGGGAATCCCCACCTCCCCCCATTGTGACATCTGCAATCATCCCTTGGAGGACATCACCCATCTCTTTTTTGCATGCCCCATCACTAAAGAGTTTTGGACCAAGCTCATTTCTAAGAACTATGGGATTTCTCCATTTCCATCAATGATCTTTATCCTGAGCACTGGTGCAATATCTGGACTAAACTTGGCCATAAAAAATTTGATCCTATGCTAGATTGGCATACCATCTTACCCTTTTGTCTCTGGTCCATCTGGAAGAACAAAAACCACAACTCCTTTGACAAGAAAAAGGATAAATCCTGTTTCTCCCAGACTTATGTTGAAGCTATTGAATACAGTCTCTCAGTGTGTAGTCCTTCAGCTCACACCTCCCTTACTGAAATATCTGTGGGTTGGACCCCTCTACCCCATAGCCATTATAAGCTCCACACTGATGGTTCTTGTCTTGGTAATCCTTATAAAGGTGGGATTGGTGGGATAATTCGTAATGCTTTAGGAGGCTGGGTTCTAGGTTTTTTCAAAAGTTTCTAATGGGCTACGAACAACTAGATGGAGCTGTTAGCCCTTAGGGAAGGCCTTCAGATTATTGAGGAACATCACCTTACCCTTATTGAAATCAACATTGACTCCACTGAAGTTATTTCTATGCTACAGTCGGGCAACTTACATTATAATGCTATCATTGATTAATGCAGGTTAAGACTAGGAAGAATCGGAAACCCTCGGTGGTCCACTGTTTTAGAGAGCAGAATGGAGTAGCTGATGCACTTGCAAGGAAAGGAGCAACATCTACAGTGGATTTGAATATAAGTATTTTTGAAGTTCCACCAATATATGCACAACAGCCGCTTTGGGCAGATCTCGCCGAAACTCATTTGGTAGGAAATGAAAAATTTCTACAAACTCTACCGAGGGGAATGCTCCTGATCTTTTGTACTTAATCCAAATTAATCTTGTCCCTTTGGGTTTTTTGTTAGTTAATGCATCTTTTTTACCAAAAAAAAAATAAAAAAAAAATGCTGCCTTTCCTACATTTCTAAAATATAAGATACGATTATATTTGTAGGCTAATTTACCATCAATGTTTCCATTAAAATATATAAGTTTGATAAATATATCTACCAGATGATCACATATGTGCTTAATATCAATTCGTAATATATTTTTAACCAAATTTTTAGTTCGAATAATTATAATACCAATCAATTATTATGTATTCTTCCGATTACAATTGATTTTTGGATAAGAATCAAGTGTTTTTCATCATAAAATTTTTGAATATTCGATATATGTTTTGATTATTCCACCACAAAGATGGATCTTGAAAGAAGATTGAAAATATATATTAGATATAAATATTTGAAGACTGGAAATTTATTTACCATAAGATTTTATTGATTATCATTTTGATGAATTTAAGCGCCAATTTTAAGTAGTATGACGCATACTAACACTTATAGTATTATTTGTAATTCTATGAAACATCAATTGAATAAATTGATTTCTAATGGCTAAAATATCAAAAAAAAAAAAAAAAAACAATTAACATGATAAGGTTCCTCTTTTTTTTTTTTGAAAAAACAAAAAATTGGGTAAATAAAATAAAAATTACTCATTAATAAAATTAAAAAAAAAACAATTAATTCAGCTACTAAAATTCACTCATTTTTCAAGAATATTTGGATGAATAGCATTGATATGCACTTTAACCAAAGTTTGAATTTTTTTATTAGCACCACGAAAGCTCCACATGGCTCACATGCATGCTCCCTCTTAATGTGCAAATCTTTGACTTCGTCGACACTCTCTATGGTTTTTCTTTTAAAAAAAAATTATTTGATATACTCGATATTTGTATTAAATTTTAATTAATTGTGTAGAGTTTATTCGGCCGAAGTATTCTTTAGTTAAAATTGAGATGAGTTGGGTATGTGATGAGGCAAGTAAGATTCAGATATTTTCGTAAAGAGGTGCGAGAAGTTGAATATAGTGAATAAAACAAGGGATAGAGGTAGACTCTAAGAAGAGGTGATTAAACAAGATGTGACACATATTTTGATTACTGAGGACATGACCTTAGATAGAAAATATGGAGGACGAGCATAACAGTAGAAAGTTAGCCGGATAGGAGTGTTGACGTGCACTAATCGTAGTATGATAACGTAGGATTTAGCTGTAAATATCTATCTTTAGTGTCGTTTATTGTGTTCTCGTTATAGCACAATTTTGCGGCTAATTATTGTTTTATAGTAGATCCTGCACTGTTTTGTGTTGCTATATTGTCTTCATTGTATTCCTCTTCTTTGTATCTGGATTTGTCATATTTGAATCAGAGTTTTTTTGAAAATAATCTTTCTATCTTTTTGAGATATATAGTGATAAAATATACGTACACGTTATCCTTTTCAAAACTCATTTGTAAAATTTTACTAAGTATATTTTTATTGTTGTAATCGAGACCCTAAATCAAGAGCGGAACTAGGTAGGTCAATATGAGATTTTTTGTTAAATGACTTTTTAATTAAATAGACTACATATTTTTTTTTTAGGGAAATGACACCCACTTTTGATAATTTAAATTTACTTACAAATTTGAAAAGTTATAAATTAGTTCACAAATTAGCAACTTATAAAATTTAAACAAAACTTCTTCCACCAAAATCTTCTACACATTTTATAAATTAGTCCAAAACCTGATTTGTGATGACAGGTCTATTATCGATTCGAACGATATATGAACAGATCGATTATCAATTCGACCGATTACGTATATATATATACAAAGTAAGATTTCATGTAACAAATCTTAGTGATTCGGTTCTTCCTTAAACTCCCACGTAACGAATACTTTAGCGTATCAAACTGACATTTTTTCTAGTATTATATATTCGTGTAAAGCAAAATGTAAAGTGAATGTCAATGAAATGACTGATCAAAATAAGACATCCCCTTTCAATCCAGCAACAAACCATCTAAGATCAACAATGTCTCTTTCACCAACGAAGGTTCTGTGAAGTGATAAGTGTTTCTTCATTTTTAATTAAAGCTTTTGAGTTTGAATTTTTTGGATATGAAATCGTCTTTTTTAAGGAGTGTTTACCTCTAATAAAAACTTTACGATACAAATTTAAATATAGTTGAATTTGAATGTGGCTGTCGAACGTCGAATAAAAAATTAAAAGAAATTATGTCCTCCTTCCTGCACAAGTCCACCTCCATGTGTCCCTCAATATTAGCCCCACAAAAAAACAAATAAATTTGTTGTCTTATTATTATTGATTATTGAATTGAGTCATATTTGTCCCCACACTTGATAAAAAAAATAAGACACTAGTGACATCGTTTGGTTGGTGAGGTACGATCAGATTTAATTTAATAATGAGAAGAGATATGATAATGGAATAATTAATTATATTATTTTAATACAAATACTTAAGTAAAATAACTTTTAAAATAATCATAATTAAATGCAACATTTTATATTAAAATTAGATACGACATGATGCAGTTATAATTTACGGAGAAACTTTGGGGCGGATCTAGGAAGCGATAGAGTGTTCATCCGAATCCCTCAATAAAAAATTATACCACATATATAAGATGCGTTTTTTTTCTTTTTCAAATCTTTATTGTTATAAGTATAGATTTTTGAGGATCCTAATCACAAGACTAGAAGGTAGTTCACTGGTTTATTTTTAACTTTTCACATAAAATATTTAATATCATAAGATTTAAAGAAACGTTTTAATACATTTGACATACTTTTGATATACAACCACAAAATTCAAAAGTCATATTTGTTATTTTAATTTTTTTATGCCAAATTGAAACAAGAGGTCATGAATTCAAGTCTTTGATAGAAATGTACGAAAAAGCTACATATAATATACTCTTATGATGGACTTTTTTTCAAACTCCATACATAACAGAAGTTTTAGAACTGCACTTTCAAATTGAAATAGACCAAACAAATAGCTCTTATCATTTATCTCACCTACCAAATGACTCAAGTATAGTACAACATAATTTTATTTCATTGCATCATAAATAGCTCATCATTTAGCTAACCAAAACGCAACTAAAATTTGCTTCAACTTTCCTTTCTTCCTCCTTTCCATTCACACTCATCTTTCCCAAAAAAAAATGACGACGACGACAACGACAACAACAAATCATGAACAACACGATGTTGTTGTTGTCGTTGTTCCTCTACCTGCACAAGGCCATCTTCATGCATCCCTCGAACTCTCCCGCCTTCTCTCTGCCACCTACAATATCCCCGTTTACTATGTCAGCACGCCCGCTCACATCCGTCAGGCACAGACGCGTGCTGTGAGATGGGACCCATTAACAACTCCAAACCTAAACTTCATTGACTTCCCCGTTTCGTTCGAGGTTCCTCCTCCTAATCCTGATGCATCAATCAAGTTCCCTTCACAACTTGTTCCAGCCTTCAACTCTTCTCTCCAACTACGCGATCCTGTAACGAATCTCATTAAGAAATTCGCTTCAGTATCGCGCAAAGTTGTTGTTGTTCATGATTTCCTAACTTCGTACGTTGTTCAAGATGTACCACAAATACCTAAAACAGAATGCTACTGTTTGCATACTGTTTCTGCATTTCTTGCTTTTACTTATGTTTATGATGCTGCCAAACCACCTGTGCCACCTGAAGCTGAAGTTGTACTTGAAAAACTCCCGTCTCTCGACGGGTGTAACTCTCCTGAAATCCTAGAATTCGCTAAGAAGCAAATCAATGCGAGGGTTCAAGGAGGTGGTAATATTTTCAGTACTTCTCGAGTTATCGAAGGATTGTACCTCGATCTACTCGCGAAGATGAATCCTTCTAAGGAGTTTAAGCATTGGGCTCTTGGTCCATTCAATCCTGTAGAAATTGATGCTACTACCACTGCCAACCGCCATTATTCACTCGAGTGGCTCGACAAACAACCAGCGAACTCAGTGATTTTTGTATCGTTTGGATCAACAACTTCGTTATCTGAAGACGAGATCAATGAGCTAGCTTTTGGGCTGGAGCAGAGTCAGCAGAGGTTTATTTGGGTCCTGAGGGACGCAGATAAAGGAGATATATTCTCTGGTGAAGTTAGAGAACGTGAACTACCTGAAGGATACGAGAAGAGGGTATCGGAAAGAGGATTTGTAATGAGAGATTGGGCACCGCAGTTGGAAATTTTGGCACATCCGTCAACTGGCGGATTCATGAGTCATTGCGGATGGAACTCTTGCATGGAAAGTATTTCAATGGGAGTTCCAATAGTAGCGTGGCCAATGCATTCAGATCAACCTAGAAATGCTTTGTTCATAGCCGAAGGATTGAAAATCGGGATATTGATGAGAGAGTGGGAGCGAAGAAACGAAGTTGTATCGGCTGAAACTATCGAAAGAGTTGTGAGAACTTTAATGGCGTCTCCGGAGGGAGAGGAGATGAAACGGAATGCTACAGAGCTCAAGGAAGCAGTGAAGTTATCAGTTATGGAGGGTGGTGTGACTCAAAAGGAAATGGAATCTTTTGTTGCTCACATCACTAGATAGATATTTTTAATGTTGAATGATTTGTACTTCCCTATGTTTTTTCTTCTTCTAATAAATGTGATGTATGTGGTTGTTTGTGTCCACTTAAAATTTTTTGTCCTGTATGAAAGAATTAAGTACTACTCCACTTTTATTTCATTGAAGCAAATTTACCCCAACATTTCTTCCTCCTTTCCATTCACACTCCATCTTCCAAAAAATGACGACCACGACAACAACAACAACAAATTATGTAGACCAACAATGTCAACAACACGACGTTGTTGTTGTCGTTGTTCCTACTGCACAAGGCCATCTTCATGCATCCCTCGAACTCTCTCGCTGCATCTCCGCCACCTACAATATCCCGTTTACTATGTCAGCACAACAGCTCACATCCGTCAAGCTAAGTCGCGTGCTGTGAGATGGGACCCATTAGAAATCCCAAACCTAAAGTTCATTGATTTCCCGGTTTCGTTCGACCTTCCTCCTCCTAATCCTGATGCATCCATAAAATTCCCTTCACAACTTGTTCCAGCTTTCAACTCTTCTCTCCAACTACGTAATCCTATAACGGATCTCGTTAAGAAACTAGCTTCGATATCGCGCAATGTTGTTCAAGATGTACCACAAATACCTAAAACAGAATGCTACTGTTTGCATACTGTATCTTCATTTCTTATGTTTATGATGCTGCTAAACCGCCTGTGCCACCTGAAGCCGAAGTTGTACTTAAACAACTCCCGCCTCTTGACGGGTGTCATTCACCTGAAATGGAAGAATTTGCCCAGAAACAAGTAAATGCAAGGGTTCCTGGAGGTGGTAATATTTACAGTACTTCTCGAGTTATCGATGAATTATACCTCGATCTACTAGAGAAGATGAATGCTTCTAAGGATTTTAAACATTGGGCTGTTGGTCCATTCAATCCGGTAGAAATTGAGACTACTATCACTGTCAACCGCCACTATTCACTCGAGTGGCTCGACAAACAACCACCGAACTCGGTGCTTTTTGTGCCGTTTGGATCGACGACTTCGTTATCTGAAGACGAGATTAATGAGCTAGCTATTGGGTTGGAGCAGAGTCAACAGAGATAATCTCTGGGTCCTCAGGGACGCAGATAAAGGAGATATTTTCTCTGGAGAAGTTCGAAAATGTCAATTGCCTGAAGGATACGAGAAGAGGGTATCGGAAAGAGGACTTGTTATGAGAGATTGGGCACCACAATTGGAAATTTTGGCACATCCGTCAACTGGCGGATTCATGAGTCATTGCGGGTGGAATTCATGTATAGAGAGTATTTCAATGGGAGTTCCAATAGCAGCATGGCCAATGCATTCAGATCAACCTAGAAACGCACTGTTCATAACTCAAGGACTGAAAATTGGGATGTCGGTGAGAGAATGGGAGCGAAGAAATGAAGTGGTTCCTGCAAAAACTATCGAAAAAGTTGTGAGAACTTTAATGGCGTCTCCGGAGGGAGAGGCGATGAAACGTAAAGCTACGGCGCTCAAGGAAGCAGTGAAGTTGTCAGTGATGTAGGGTGGTGTAACTCAAAAGGAGATGCAATCTTTTGTTGCTCACATCACTAGATAGATTTCTTCAGTTTTGAATGGTTTGTACTTCCCTATGTCTCTTTTTCTTTCTAATAATAGTGATGTATGTGGTTGTTTGTGTCCACTTAAAACTTTTTTTCATGTATTGAAATAATTACCACTTTATTTAATTTAATTTTACTTGTTCAGTATTGATTTGACATATTTGCAGGTTGAATTGGTTGCCTACCAACCAGTAATTACATTACTAACAAAGTTCTGATCCATCAGTCGGAGAATAACCGGTGGAGGTGTTAATTATGACATAGGAATAGTTCGGTATGAGGTATAATAACCCAGGGATAAAGTGCAGAATTATTTTATTCTGCGTTTGGTTGGAGGTATTAGTTAGTCTCAGAATTATTTATCCCACCATTTATACCAAAGCAATGAGATAAGCTATCCCATATACATAGTGGCATAGCTTATCCACTTATACCGGGATCGGTACTCCCGGATAACTTGTTACCAACCAAACGACCTCGTAATGTAATACCACGCTATTTTCGTCATAATTTATGACCTTTTTTCCGATAGACCCTTGACTTACAGAGAACCAAATATTTCCTTTTTACCTTGCACAATGCTTGTAAAGAATAACTGATTGACAATGGTTTGTAGTATAGCAATTAGTAGAAACAGGAGAATTGATATAACTATAACATAACTGCCCCTAAAAAATTAGTAACATAATAGATTATTTAAATTTAACAAAATTTTGTCAGACTGGAACTCCATTTGATACACAATCACACAAGCTCTTGAATGATTTACCTTTTTCTGCTGCCTTTTCACTCTTCAATTACTCTTCAAATAGAGGTTGATAGAAGAGTTTAAATACCTCAATAACTTCTAGGTACCACATCGATTCTCGGTCAGGAGATGGCGAAAGGTCAACAATTTTGTGTACCTGAAATGGGAGAAAATACTTAGGAATGCCGTATGAAAAGTTAGAACTGAAACAAGAGACATCATAAACCTAATACAGCAACGTATATTCACAGAAGGCTATGTTACTACACGTCAACTTAAAAATGAAATATACTTGCTCTGCAGATTTTCAAGTATAATCCACTAAAAAGCAATCTGTTTTCACATCTTTCATGATTCAGTGGTAAATTGATCATTGACTGCTCTTGCTTGGTGCAGAATGGCGCAGAAGTACTACATTCTAATAAGATTAAGGAGCCTGAAGGCGTAAAATCTTCCACGAAAGCCATCTTGCCCCCCATCTAAAGCATATTTTCATGTTGTCTAGTACGGTAATTTGGTGGTCTAGTTTGTAAACTGCACATATTCTACCTCGGTGAAGGAACGGGTACAGAAAAAATGGCCAGCACGAATGCTTCTTCAATACACGGCCACTGGACAGTTTGGATTGAATATTGACAGGTCAAAACAGTTGAGTTGAAATAGTCTGAAAATGTTTTAGCATCTGCTTTATCAATACTAACAATTTTCTCCAATCGTCCGTTCATTCTTTTGTGATATTGATACTATTCCATGAGTAACAGCCACACAAATTCCGTCTACCCTCCTAAGCCCCTCCTCCACTTTCTAAGACGAATTTCTATCACTATTTTATCCAGTCACCGTTCATTCTCTTGCGATATTAATATTATTCCATGAGTCACAGCCAGACAATTCCTTCTACAATTCCAAGCCCCTTCCCACTTTCGTTTTCCACTGGCTTCACATTTTCCCTTTTTTTTCCCCCAACGCTTGCTTTTATGTGCTCACTCCAATGCTACATGCATAACCGTCTGCTGCTACGAGTAGGATTAAAACTTGACGTTCTCCTAAATTTGGCAAGCAATATGACAAGAGAGATATCTATGCTGCTACGAGTAGGATTAAAACTTGATGTTCTCCTAAATTTGGCAAGCAATGTGACGAGAAATATCTATGCTGCTACGAGTAGGATTAAAACTTGATGTTCTCCTAAATTTGGCAAGCAATATGACGAGAGATATCTAGAGCATTATATTAAATGCAGAACTTTCTTCCACAAATAAACTTGACGCAACCACTAAATGGAAGATAAATATCTGCTGAATTACGCAAGGAAGAAACACGATAAAACTGGTTCTGTTTTAACCCTGAATGGTTTAAACCACTAAGACAAAAAGCCTAGGAAGAAAGTACGCTACCAAATGCACTACATTTGGCACAGTTGAGCAGGAACTTGACAGTCTCATGCTACTAAGCTTTCAAAAGACTAGCCCACCAGTGGTTTGTGCAAAACAGAAAGCTTAAAGCAACCAACGTGCGTAAATCATTTCAGCTTCCTTCTATAGAGCTTAAATCAGGATAAACGACAACGCATGACCCGAAAACTAAGCTGCTCTTTGAAGTTACTGGAAGATCAAGATTTAAGTGACTAATTTCAGAATTGTAGCTGAACACAATTGTGATTTGATGAATGATTCTGTAATGCTGCTGAGATGGTTTAAGTTCAACTTTCCACTAGGTGACACTGGTCAAACAGCATAAAATGGTTACAAAATCTAAATCTTGCCCAGCTGCAACTCTTCTCGTCAGTACCTGCTCAAGACTTTCTCATCATAAATGAGCTATTCTCTTATTCAAATGAAAAGAGCACCGAATATTGGAGTAATAGCTGCAAGTTTCTCATTCCCCCCTCCCTCAAAAGCAACCCCTACATTTGAATTTTGTCTTTACAGACTAGATTTACTTTTTTTTTAATATAGCCGTGGTGTCCGGGCCAGCTTTCGCACACCTCGACTAATTCCACGAGATACCTGCCACCTCCTAATAGCAACAGGTATCAGGTAACTCTATTCACCAAGGATACGACAGATGAGAAGAAGCTAACTTGTGCAGCTGCGCTTCACAACCATCGCTTTTAAGGTTCATATCCATGCTGTGCAAGCAGCCTTAACTGCTAAGGTTGAAAGTAAAAATAAACCTTGACGTTGTATTAGACTAATAGACATCAGATTAAGGACTCAGGGACTCAGGAGCATTACACCAAATGCAGAACTTTCTTTCATAGTAGAATGGAGATGAATTTAGACGAGATGGAAAATAATATATTGATTGGTATCTGACTATCTGAGCAACCAACACTCGAAAAACAACATTCAGCAAACATTTCACGAGGTTGATCAATTTGACGCAGCCAATGATACAACAGCCGAAATAAGCTAAAACCAAAACCTTCAACCACGCTAAAGCAAGTGAATGCAAGAAAAATCTTAAATCGACATAACTGGAGTAAAATTTATCTTTTTTTACCTTAATTAAGGGGAGACCGCCTTTCTGGACACAATACAATCCAACAACCATAACATACATTCCTGCTCAAAAATAAGGCAAGCACAACTACGGATTTATTGGTAGAGAAGAACTGTAAACATACTAAGAACATAATAATAAAGGGATAATTAGACATGATCCCTCGAGATTTCAACATGTATCTAGAATTCCCCATGATTCCAAATAAATACAAAGACCCTTTGACAGTTCATAAGTAGACATATTAGCCGTTTTTATACATTAACTTTATTATATTAGATCAAGAATCTATTCCTTTCATCCACACCTTTGACTTTTCTCAAATAACTCGAAATCTACTAAGAATGAAAATTCAGAAGTAGAGTATAGCTAAAGTATCTACAAAATAATAGGGGAAAGTTCAACTAAAATAAAGCAGGATATTATCTGAAGGAGTTAAAAGCGACATGAAAAAATTAAATAGAGTAACCAATAGTTTTGTTACGTGGCAAAAAAAAAAAAAGATATCAGACTACTGCCAGCAAATATGTCCACTAGTACATCAAATGATTTAACTTCTGTAAACAAAATATGACACATAAAATTTGAAGGAAAGGGTTCGTTTGTGTAATATTTGAAACCTCATGGGAGTTATGTTACTCTAACAATTACTGACCTTTCTCCCAAGAAAGTGAGACGAAGTCGCCGAGAAGTTGGAGTTCAACGACCCCAGTGCCATCATCAAGGAAGCATCGACCGGAGGAGCCAGTAGTCGGTGTTGAAACCAGAATGCCCTGCAATTGAAATGGGACCTTTACACAAATAGTTGGCCAGAGCTTCCCCAAATACTACTGTCAAGAAAAAGGCTAAGAGCACTTATTTAACTTCTTAGGTGTTTATTTTTCCTTCCTAGCCGGTATAAATAGACTATACACTTACTACAACAACGACACAGTTTATTTTTCCTTCCTAGCCAGTATACATAGGTTAGATTAATTTTTGGGATAATCGTTGTGTTCAAACTAGCTTCCGCACACCTCATATAATTCCACGATTTCCATGCCACCTCCCACCGGCAATTGTAGCAACAGTTTCTAGGTAACTCTACCACCAAGGCTGGGACAGATGGGAAAAGTTCACCTAGTGTTTTTGCCGCTGCTAGAAATTGAGCCTGAGATCTCATAGTTCTCAACCCACTTCATTGACAATTAGGCCACACCCTGGGTGCGATTATACAGTTAGTACAACAACAAAAATATAGTTTATGTTTCCTTTTCCTAGCTAGTATACATAGATTATATACTTATTACAACAACAACAAAAACATAGTTTATTTTTCCTTCCTAGCTGGGGTATACTTAAATTATACACTTATTATACCAATGACAACAACATACCAAGAGTAATCTCGGGTCAAATAGAGAAGTTTTCCGGAGAATAGACTATACACTTGGGGCTCATTTGGTTGGGGAACAAGTTATACCGGGATTAATTATGTCAAGATTATTTTCCCATCCTCAATGTGAAAAATAAAAACACTACAATCTTAGGATAATTATTCCGTGATTCTATTCATCCCAAACATGGAAAAAAACTAATCCTAAAATTAATGACAACATTAGTTATCCCTAATTCTTTGTACCTAATGAGCCCTTATTCTAAAGGGTTAATCTACATATATTAAAGTGCAGCCTGGTGCACTATCGCTCCCACTATGCACAGGGTCCGAAGAAGAATTCGGCTAATTCCATGATTGATTTTAGAATGAGTTTACCCCATGTTTGGTTGGAATAAAATTGGGAGATAACTTATCCCAGGAGTGCAGTGTTGCTTTAATCCCATATTGAGCGTGGAATAACAATCCAGGGATAACTTATCCCACGATAACTTATTTCCCAACAATACAAGCACTTATTAAACACAGTATGTGCGCAGTCCGAGGAAGGACCGGACCACAAGAGGGATAGCTAATCTCACGATAACTTGTTTCCCAACCATACAAACACTTTTTATACACAGTTAATCTACATATTAGAGTACAACCTGGTACACTAATGCTCCCACTATGAGTGCAGCCCGAGGAAGGACTAGACCACAAGAGCCTATTATACACACATTTTTAAACCCATGACCTCCTGATCACATGGAAGCAACCTTACCAGTTACTCCAACGCTCCCCTTGGATTATACATCTATTATACTTTCGTGCTATCTATTATACACACAATTTTGAATACATGACCTCCTGATCACATGGAAGCAACTTTACCAATTACTCCACAGCTCACATTATAATTTTGCGCTATTTATCATGCACACAGTTTTGAACTTGTAACCTTCTGGTCACATGGAAGCAACTTTACCAGCTAGTCCAAAGCTCCCCTTAGATTATACATCTATTGTATTTCGCGCTGTTTATTATACACGCAGTTTTGAACTCGTGACTTTCTCGTCACATGAAAGCAACTTTACCAGCTACTCCAATGCTCCCCTTAGATTAATACACACAGTTTTGAATGCGTAACCTTCTCATCACATGGACGCAACTTTACCGGTTACTCCAAAACTCCCCTTAGATTATACATCTATTATATATTTTCGTGCTATTTATTATACACACAGATTTGAACCCGTGAGCTCCTGGTCACATGGAAGCAACTTTATCAGTTACTCCAAATCGCGCTATTTATTATACACATAGTTTTGAACCCGTGACCTTCTGCTCACATGGAAGCAACTTTACCAGTTACTCTAATGCTCCCCTTAGATTATATCACGCTATTTATTATAAACACACTTTTGAAATGTGACTTCCTGGTCATAAGGAAGCAACTTTACCAATTACTCCACGACTCCCATTATATTTTCGCGCTATGTATTACACATGCAGTTTTTAACGCATGACCTCCTGATCACATGGAAGCAACTTTACCAGTTACTCCATAGCTCCCATTATAATTTCGCACTATTTATCATACACGCAGTTTTGAAGTTGTAACCTTCTAGTCACATGGAAGCAACTTTACTAACTAGTCCAAAGCTCCCCTTAAACTATACATCTATTATATTTTCGCATTGTTTATTATACACGCAGTTTTGAACCCGTGACTTTCTAGTCACATGGAAGTAACTTTACCGGCTACTCTAACACTCCCCTTAGATTAATACACGCACTTTTGAACGCGTGACCTTTTGATCACATGGACGCACTTTACCAGTTCCTCCAAAGCTCCCCTTAGATTATACATCTATTATATATTTTCGCGCTATTTATTATACACACAGATTTGAACCCGTGAGCTTCTAATCACATGGAAGCAATTTTACCGGTTACTCCAAAGTATTGGGTTCGAAATCGAGAAGGCGTCATACAGAAGCTATTAGTTGCAAACTATCGTGATGATAATGCAGATGACAAAGAAAAAACATACTAAAAAACATATTATTGATATGATTTGGTCAAACGATCTACATATTATAAACTAATAAACTAATATTGAAAAAGTATAGAACATATTGGGAGAAATCTCCCCCTAAAGCAGACTCTCAACTACATTGTGGATGCTACTGTGTTATTGTATGAGAAGGGAGGGGATTCTATTTACAGAGTTCCAAAACCTTTCTCTTGGAAATAGATTTGCCAAATATGAAAAAGTTTTATATTTTCATTTCATATAAATAAAAGTAATTATGGTATTACTTTTTTTATTTTTATTTTCAGAAAAATAAAACTTAAATTTGGTAAGAAAATGAGGACAAAAACCCTAACACAAAGCTCGCGCTATTTTGAACCTGTGACCTTCTGGTCACGTGGAAGTAACTTTACCAGTTACTCTAACGCTCCCCTTAAATTATATTCGTGCTATTTATTATACACGCAGTGTATGGAAGCAACTTTACCAGTCACTCCACAGCTCCCATTATATTTTTGTGCCATGTCGTGACCTCCTCATCACATGGAAGCAACTTTACCAGTTACTCCGAACCTCTACTTAGATTATACATGTATTATATATTTTCGCGCTATTTAGGTTAATTGTACGATCAAAATTTGGAAAATGAAGCAAAATAAACAAGGAATATGAGGACCTGTAGCCAGACACGTTGAAAGAGAATGCCGGAGAGAGTGAAAGCCGGCTGTGATTGTTGAGTTATCGTTTCTTTGGCGTTGTTGAGGTGTGAGCTAAACACTTTCAGTGCTGCCAAATTGTAGTCCATCCTTTTTCTTCTTCACACTACTATCAAAAATGGGGGTTTCGTTTTCTCTCGTATTTATACTCTTCCACTTTGTTGGGTTAATTTGGGGGGAAAATGATTTGATAATCCCTCTCTAGTATCCAATTAATTAAGGCCTTGTTTATTTTTTAGAGTTAAAGTTGGAGCGGAAAAAGTATAAATATACAACTGAAATTAGATAAATCCTCCGTCATATTTTAAATACAAATATATCATTATCATTAATAAAAACATACATATATATCCTTAAACTTTGATAAATAGTACATATATATTCTCCATCATACTTTAGTTACAAATATATTCTTAAACTTTGATAAATGATACAGTTATGCCCTCACTATACTTTAGGTACAAATATACACTTTTCGTTAATGAAAAGATACAGATATACTCTTCTCACTAACGGCAGGATACGTGTTAATTATATGTACTTTTTTATTAACTATAAGAGTATATTTGTATCTAAAGTATAATAGAAGGTATATATCTATACTATTTATTAAAGTTTAGGGGTACATTTGTATTTTTTTCGAAGTTGAAGTTAGAGTTGAAGGTTGTGTTTAACTATGAATATAAATTAAAGTTGTTTTTGAAATTTTGTGAGAGGAACAGAAGTAAAAATTACTTATTTTTATTTTTTTTAAAATAATTTTTATTAAAGTGGATTAATTCCTATAGCTAAATAATATTATTTTTACTAAAGTGAAATAGTATTTTGGGAGAAAATAAAAAAATTCTTGAGGCCAAACGCCTACTAAAAGAAATGAAGTGGGTCCCACATTCTTTTGAGTCAAGTCCTTCAAACAACATAGTTGTTAGTCAATTGTATTAGTTGTCCTGGCAACTATTCGACTGTTCAACAACTTTACACACTTGTGAACAACTTTTATAGTTGTGAAGATAACTTTTATAGTTGTGACGAACACTCCAACTTCGTGAAAGTCCTATTATCCTAAATGAAATTTTAGCGTATTTTTGTCAATCTTTTAGCTAGCGTGACACTTTTAATGTGTGCCCCATTTTTATGCAATAAAGGTGTCACATCAACACAAAAGAATGACAAAAATATGCTAAAATTGAGTTCGAAAGGTAATATAATCCCTGTAAAATTAGAGTGTGTCGTAGCAACTATGATCATAATTCAGGGTACTGAATGCTTTATCTCATATATATTCCATAATTGGTAGCATCATAACCAACATAAAATACCAAAGGGAAAGAAAGATCAAACAAGAATTTATTATAACATAATGTGATGACTGATGAGTCCAACCAACAATAATTTTTGTAAGACTTTGTGATTTGCCACTTAAGAAAGAAGGCATAATACATAGATAGACATATTAACTTGACTTCAATTGACAATAAAACATCCCAATTTTAAAAATTTACATCACATCTAGACATCTTAACGTTGGTTTTAAAGTGGATCCTGTAAGCACTATAATGTTAAGAATACACATCTAGAATATACCAATTAAAGATATACATGCATATCGATTGGTGACAAGTTGAAGTGTCTGGATGGTCACAATCAAAGTTGGATGATCAAGATATGAGGGATATGCCACTGGCTAGCAAATCATCAGATAAGACTTTGTTTGCAGCTTCAGTTGGGTGAAATCCATCCCAAAATACATATTCAGATGCATTTGCACATGTTCCTGGAGACTTGGCATTGCACAATATAGATGTTTCTAGTAATCCTGTGCCACAACATGCCTTTCTTGATTCAAAAAAACCTGCATCACAATTCAACATTTGAATAACAACAACAACACGTCCAGTATAATTCTATAAGTAGAGTTTGTGGAGAGAAGGGGAGCCTCGGAGTAACTGGTAAAGTTGTTGCCATGTTACCAGGAGGTCACGGGTTCAAGCCTTGGAAACGGTCTCTGGCAGAAATGCAAGGTAAGGCTGCGTACGATAGATCCTTGTGGTGGGGCGGCCCTTCCCCGGACACCACGCATAGCGGTAGCTTGAGTGCACCAAGCTGCCCTTTTTTAGAGTTTGTGGAGAGCAGAATAATGAAGGATCTTATTCCTACCTAATAGATATAGAGGTTGTTTTCGATAGACCCTCGGCTTAAATAAAGCATTTCGAAATAGCTTGGAAAGGGAATACAAAATTAAACATTTGAACAACTTAACTAATGTAGGTTGTTTATAACTTTCTATTTCATTATCCTATCTCTTGTCTCTTTTTTTTTTGGTTTTTCCCCGGTGTTCGGTGTCCATATTGGAGCCCCGACTAATCCAGATCGCTCGTTGCAGGGTCCATTCTAGGGGTAGTTCGGTGCCCATATTGGAGCATCGACTAATCCGGATCGCGCGTTGCAGGACCCATTCTAGGAGTAGCGCTCTCAACAGGATTTTCTCCATACCCAGGATTTCGAACCCGAGGACTTTGAGAAAATGAAACTTTTTGTGGCGACTTTAGCTATTCGAGGATGGTCTTATCGCTGAAACTTATTCGTGGCAACCCGTAATTAAGGTCACCACAAAAGAGTGTTTGTGTGTGTGAGACGGTTTAATAAGCACGCGTCTTATCTTATTTTTATATTTTTTTTTATCTATATAATTTTTTGAGTCGAGGGTCTATGAAAAAAAGCCTCTACCTGCACAAGGTGGGAGTAAAGTTTGCATACACACTACTCGGACCTTTAGTAACTAACTTAGAGGGCAATCTTGGCGATTTACAATTGCCAAAAGGCTTCTCTTTCAGTGGCGATTATGAATCGCCACAAATGCTAAATTTTTAGTGGCGACACAGAATTGCTACAAAAGAGGAGTTTTTTTTTTTTTTTAGGAGAAGTTACATAATAACACACCTTAACTTACTATTATTAGCAAAATCTCAACTCATTAAAATAATTACAAGGATCTCAGAATTTTAATTTATATCGTGATACATTACTTAGCATCGCGATAGATCACAGGACCGGCTAAACAGTGTATCACGACCTTAAGTAATGTATCTAGCCAATTTAAAATTTGAGATTTTATGTAATTTTGAAAAAAAAAAAAATGGGAATAAGGTGTAGTTAGGTACTAAAAAGTTGGAATTTATGAAGGGAAAATACATAAACATACCCTTTAACTTGGCTTCAAATCACATCTATAACTTCCAACTTTGGGTGTACACGAGTAAGCACTAAAACTTGTATAAAGCTGGACTAGTAGATACACACGTTCCTATGTGGCATGATATATGTAGGACGTCATGTAGGACATGAGTTGGCCACGTAGGACGCCACTTAGAACGTGTGTTTCTACTTGTTCAACTTTATACACGTTTAAGTGTCTACTTGTGCACACTTAAAGTTGGAGGTCACATATGTAATTTAAGGTCAAGTTAACTGACATGTTATGTATTGTGCCTTTATTTAATGTATAAGTATTACCATTATCAGCAGGGTGGGTGACAAGGTCAAGTAGTGGTTGGTAGATATCCAAGATAACAAGATTGAGACCAAAAAGTTTCTTTTGCAATTTGATTGATGTGTCATTGAGCTTCTTGTTGAATGACATTGCCACATTGTTCATCTTCTTAACACAATTGTTGTTGTCTTTGCCAAATATTGTAATAGATGCTGGCAAACATCCAATTGGTGGCACTGTTGACACTCCAATCTTCCTTGCTCCCAATCCATACAATTCCTATTATCCCAAAGACACCAAAATTTAGTTTAAAAAAAAAAAAGAAAAAAGAAAAGGAAAATAACATAAATCCCGACAGTTTGGAGCTTAATTACAAAAAATTATGATATTTTGTTAACTGAAAATCTCGATTTTGGATCTATTGAGATACATGATTATCTTTCGATACATCTAATGAAGATACATGTTTTCCTTTATAAAGATACATAGTTAGCTCGTGATACTTTTTTCGATTTTGGGTCTGTCGAGATACATAATATATCAAGTGAAGATACATTTTTTCTTTTGTAAAGATATATAATTAGCTCCCGTTACATTTTTTTTTTTTTTTTGGGTTTGTCTGGATACATAGTACATTTAATGAAGGTACATTTTCTTTGTAAAGATATATAATTAGCCCCCGATTACTTTTTTTTTTTTTGGATTTGTCGAGATACATAATTAGTTTCGATATATCCGAAGATTCATAATTAGTTGGAATTTTTTTAGTTACTTTATACCGATGGAGATTTGTGTAAACTGTAAATATGATAAATTAAGATGTATGTTTATGTTGCTTTTAATTAAAAACTGACAGTCTGATATACTAAAACTCTCGCTATTAAGATGGATTTATCTTATATGCACTGACATTCTCTTTACAATAGATCAGTGTGGCTTAACATATTATTTTGTGGACAATTACATGTATCATTTTTTACATTATTAGTGTATACTTTAACATATTAAATCTGAATTTAAATTTTACAATTGATGATGTAAACCATAATTAGGTTACTTAAAAGGTAATGGCAAGTAATATTACTTAATAGCATTGATAAGTAACCTAGAGCAAATGATAAGTAACACATTATAACATATTCTGATAGTGTAAAGAAAATCATCATATTGTCACTTTATATATAACTTAATTCTATCAAAAATAATTTACACCATCGTGTCATTTTTACCTGTTGTAGCAGATAACTTATCGTATTTTTACTATCATCACAAATCTCATACTTTAAGGACAATCTTACCTATTAATATCCTTTGAGTGGCCTTTGACTAATCACACAAATGATGTATATAACTTAAACGCTTAACAGATTTACTTGTTTAACAATAGTATCAATGTATCTACTATAATTTTACGAGTAAAGAATCTAGTAATCTTAAACTACGACCAAATTTGTTACAACACACTCCAACTTTACGAAGGTTCTATTATCCTCTGAACTAAACTTTAGCTTATTTTTGTCAATCTTTTTAGCTGACGTGACGCCTTTTCTCAACCTTTTTAGCTGACGTGGCACCTTTGATGTGGGCCCCATTTTATATAATAAATGTGTCATGTCAGTACAAAAGGGCGACAAAAATACGCTAAAATTGAGTTCAGAGGGGTAATAGCGCCCCTGTGAAGTTACCATATTTCGAAGGGGGTATTGAATGTTTATTCACAGACCTTATTATCCTTATCTTATAAAGATAGAGAGACTGTTATCAATAGATACAATAACAACATATTAAGTGTTCTAAGAAGAAAAAGAATATTACCAATATGAATTTAGTGTAGGACTTGATGAGGATATCTGAAAATTGATTTGGAGTGTAAACTTTGTAAATGAGAGGATTAATATAATAATTCTGAACAAAATCACTACTTCCAGCACTGATTAAGTGAATTGAACCATTGATTATTGATGTAGAATTTATTTTCCCTGCAATTACCACCAATTTCTTCTGATATTCTTTGTAATATTCAAGCTGTTTGCTCAATGGAATTGCATCCTGAGAAAAAAAAAAAAGATTTTGGAAATAGAATCAATAGGAACTTTAATAAATAATTAAATACTATTTTCTTGATTTCAATTTATGTGATACAATTTAATTAGAAATGTAATTTTTAAAAAAGACATAACTTTTGTATGGTTATAAAGCTTTTAAAACTTGTGGTCTAAAACATTACCGCAAAATATTTGTGTGACTAGACTATAAAAGCTTCTAATTTAAGATAAAACGAGAAATTTAAGTTAAATTCTTTTTTATTTTAGAAATATATCATTCTTTAAGAATTGTCTTAAAAAAAATTGTGATCACATCAATTGAAACAAAAAGAAGCATCTAGTACCCTTGAACTATAGCCAAAATTGTTGTGATACACTCCGATTTTACAAGAATTCTATTACCCCTGAACTCAATTTTAGCATATTTTTATCACCCTTTTGTGCTGACTGACACTTTATTGCATAAAATGAGGCCCACGTGAAAGGTATCGCGTCAGCTAAAAAGGTTGTCGACAAAAATATGCTAAAATTTAGTTAAGGGATAATAGAACCCTCGTAAAATTGAAGTGTGTCGTAGCAAATTTGATCATAGTTCAGAGGTACTAGATGTTTTACTCAAACAGAAAGCTATTTCGGTAACCCATGTCACGATTTGACTTTTACAAAATAATCATATCGGAAAATCATACTTTCAGAATATATATATACGAAAATGAATTTTATTTTCGTAACTTAAATTTAAAATCTCTAATTAAAGACATAAGGGTTATTGTTAGTCATACTTACATATAGGGTAGCAGTAGAATCAAAGTAACCAGATGAACCTGAGGCAAAATTGGCACCAATCATAAGATTTTTTCCTGGGGCATTCTTGCTAAGATAAGGTGGTGGATATGAAGTAAATCCAAGATTCTCAGCTGCATTGTTCAACACAAGGACAAACATTAGTTTTCTTGTCTTTGGTTTTCACCTAAGTTGGTTGGACTCGGGTATGGGTGCTCGATACAGGTGTGAAGTTAGAGGTTGAATTTTTTGCGGTCTCAATTTAAATATGGATCTAAGGTAGATACGGATGCAGAAATTCCACAGAAATAATTTAAATATCTAAAAAATAGAGTTATAAAACATAAATTATGAGATATTATGTGAAAAATTCAAGGAAAAAATATTGTTCAAAAAGAAAATCCTAAAAGAAGATAAAAAAGAAAAGCAATAACATAGAAATTTCTATATGGAAGGTATTTTATTTTCTTCAATTTCACCTTTTAATTATAGAATTTCTTAAATCTGTCCGGATTTTCCAAGTCGATTTTGGTCAAAGTATCCAAAGTTGATTGATCAAATCGGATATGGATGCGGCATTGAAAATAAAGAATTCGAGTAATTTGTATTTATACTATGTGTTTGGTATTCATGCTGAGATAGGTTCATGACTAGTTTTTTTTTTTTCATTCCCCGCAACTCGAACTCGAAAATTCTAATTAAGATACTAATTAATGATAGTTGCACTATATTTAATTTAGAGTTAATACATAAAAATCACCCTAAACTTGATACCAAATTATAACTTTGATCTTAAACTTTGATAGTGCACAAATAAGACCTTTAACTATTCAAAACCTGAACAAATATGACCTCCGATTTTGCAACTCGATGCGTGAGTTTCACTCGCGCCTACATGGAAAGGTAATCCAATCACACGGTGCCACATTGTTAAAAGGGCTGACTTGGAGGGAGGTCATATTTGTGCAGTTTTAAATAGTTAAAGGTCATATTTGTGTACTGTCACAAATTAATAAAGGGCTAATATAACAGTACGTCACATATTAATCAGGCTCCACAACCTAACAAGTCTGCCCCTGCATTAATTTAATAATATTTTAATAACGTTAATTTAATAACATTGAAATAACGTTAATTTGACAGCGTTAATTTAATATACTACTACTATCCTTAATAACATTAATTCAATAATATTTTATTAAAACTATAAAAAAAAATTTATTAATATAGTTTCAACTTTAATTTAATATTTAAATAAATTATATTTAGATATATTATATAACTTAAATTCGTCTTCTGCTTTATAATATATATACATACCCACGTAATTTTTTCGTACGAGGTTGACCCACCTAATTAATAAATCTTTAATATTGCTTTTTTTCCGCAATGACAAGAAATTAGATGTCATTTTCATCTTTAAGCCAAAAATAATAAAAATAATAATAGTGAAAAGTCATTTAAAGGTTATAGTTGTACAGTTTTGAATAGTTAAAGGTCATATTTGTGCACTGTCAAAGTTTAAGGTCAAAGTTATAATTTGGTGTCAAGTTTAGGGTTATTTTTATGTATTAACTCTTTAATTTAAAGCAATTTAAATTTAACTTCGTATAATATAAGATTTATTATACAAAAAATCATTGTGAATAGGCCTTTAAACACCTTATAAAATTAGCCATAAGTTACTACTCTACTGTTTAGCTATAAAATTCGTCCATCGCTAAATTTTGTATTTTAAGATTAGTAATATTTCTTTACTTTCGTGTCTCAAGTCGGGGTCTATCGGAAACAGTCTTTCTACTTCTTTAAAGGTAGGGGTATGGACTGCGTATATCTTATCATCTCAGACCTCACTATGTGGAAATACACTGAGTTTGTTGTTGTTGTAATGTTTCTTTACTAAATGGACAAGAGGGTTGAACAATATTTGATACTTCCACCACTTTTTCTTATTTAAACATTTGGTAAAAAACAAATAAGAAAACACAAAATAAAATGAGAACTTTTCAAGAAGATATGTATACACAATTAATTAAAAAAAAAGGATACTAGAAAGAGGAGCTTACTTAATTTTTTTACATTAATACTAATACATAAGGTAACATTTATTAAATTTTCTACTAGATAAAATAATATTCTTTATATTGTATCGACGTATATAACTTAAATTCAAGAAAAATAAGTACCTGTAAAATCTGAGGCAAGTTTTCCATTGCAAAATCTTCCAGTTGATATATGTTTAGGAAAATCTCTTCCATAAGGTGGAAAATTTGCTTTGACTATAGTTTTAATATAATTATTATTTCCAACATCAAAAACTGAGTCCCCAAAAATAAATAGTGCTGGTACCAAAGGTTGCCCATTAATAATATAAACAAAAATATTCAAAGTTAATACAACCAAACAAGTCCTTAAAAGACTTGAAATTCCCATTATAGATAATAAAAGAAAATTGATATTAAAAAAAAATGTGTATTATTGAAAGTGTTTGTGGAGATGAAAAATGAAAAGAGTTGGAGGACTATTTAAAGAGGCTAATTCAGTTGAAATGGTTACATCAATGAGATCTATTTTCATTATAATTAATTTCTTTTTTTTTTATTTTATTTCCATCCGATGTCCGGTACAGTTTTAAAATTCGGACTAATTTAAATTTGCAATCGCATACGACTGATTGAAGAGGAAATCACTCTTTGTCATTTTTTTTTCATTTCATCTTGAAATTCTGACTAGTTCGGATTTGCAGTCGCATAAGATCAACAAATAGGCAACGGAGAAGGAAGGATGGAATGACAACAGTCTTCTATTGTATTAAATTTACCTGATAGTTTCCGTATTTGGAACAATCAGTGCCAAAGTCACTGAATGGGTAAGTGTCAATCCCAGAACCATGTAATTAGAAAGGAAATCGCTTCATATCAAATCGTTTTTTATTTTTAAAACTTAAATTCAAGATATCTAATTAAAAATGAACTCGAGATATTTTATTAAGGACGGAAGAAACCTACCTTTCCCACCAAAATTCTAGATGATAATTATTAATTCCCCAATTTAAGACAATAAAATATTCAATCATATATACCCTTGTGTGGAAGTTTTCCAATTATAATTTGTCATTTTATAAACACTATAAAAGAGTTAAAATTAGTTATGAACTTCGTCGCTAATTCATCGCAAAATTACTCATGGCTAATAAAATTTTGTGAAAATTTATCGCTAATGAATTAGCAATAAATTTTATTGTTTAGCTACAAAATTTGTCCGTCCATAATTTTTATGACACAATTTGAACCATTCTCCTCTTCTAATTCTTTGAATTTTTATTGTTATATGGTTGAATAACAGCTAATTAACAACTATTGGATTGAAAAAATAACTTATTATCTTTTTTCTATTTTTATTTTCTGTGATAAAAATTTGGAAGCTTTTTTAGTATAAAGATGACAATATTATTATATATAGGCTGTAGTTACAACTAAAATTCACTGGCATAACTTGCTCATGTAAAATTTTAGCTGTCTTAGAGAGCTTGTTTGACACATTTCTGATTTTTATTTAAAAAAAAAAAAGAAAGAAAAGAAAAGAGAATTGACCTAAATAGTAGTCTACCGAACCGTTTAAACTAAGAATAATCGACAGATATATAATATATGTATAATTCATGTATAAATATATGCAACTTTATATAATTAATAGACAAACTATATATACTAGGTAGAAAAAATATACGATAAATTTGATCGACTATTTACATAAGTTTTAGTGCTAAAATGAGTAAGTGATTACTCCCTCAGTATCGACTATTTACATAAGTTTTAGTACTAAAATGAGTAATTAGTTTTAATTTATGTGTCCTGCTTTGAAATACGAGATTCAAACTAACTAATTTTTATGTAAAATTGGAAGTTAGTACTTAAAAAAGATTGGTATGTGTCCTGCTTCGAGCTATGAGATTCACAGTAACTAATTTTTCGTGTGAATTTGGAGATCACTACTTAAAAAAGGTCCAAAATCGACTGCCAAAAACCAATCTCCGGAGGTCACAACTTTTCCACGGCAGTGACGGGACCAGAATGTTTACTAAGGGGTTCAGAAGTAAACATACGAACTAGTCGAAGGGGCTCAACGGCAACTATATATACATAAAAGATAATTTTAGCCATGTATAAATAGTAGTATAATTTTCCGTCAAAGAGGGTTCATCTAAAGGTGGCTCCACCCCTGTTCCACGACTTAATCAGCTTTATCAATTATTCCAAGGCTCCCCTTGAAAAAAAAGGCTGTACTTCTGTAAAATAAATGAAAAATTCTAACTCCGCCAAAGAATTTCTCTAGCAAAACAGCCAGAATCTTATTGAACTTGATTACATAAGGTGATCATTTTTATTCAGTAGATTACAAAAGTGACAAAATGCTGCAGTTACCACCCACCCCATCAATGCCCCCCACCCCACCCCCAATGCCCCCCACCCCACCGCCCAACATCATAGTTAGAAACTAACAATCAATGCAAAAAAGTTCCCCACTTTGCTCATCCCATGCTTTGATTGTCTGAATCAGTATACCTCAATATAGTTTTTGCTGTTCTACTCTCATATCTCTTATCAAAATCGCATTGTGGCGGTTAAAGCCGAATATTTATCCTCTCGGACATTTTCATGATATCCGAGTAGATCCTATCGCCACCCAACTCAGCACCGGTGGCACCAGCAGCGACTCGTAGGACATCCTCAATCAAGGCGACGTTTCCCATGATGTCAACGTGGGCGCCACTCTCCATGCCTCTGCCTTCTAGTATACTCGCCGGTGCCTTGTGTTGGTATTCTCTTACGTACGTTGAGATGCCTGAGGGGTTGAAACGTGTCTTGCCTCGCCATCCTTTCGCGCACATGAAGCCAGCGCTCACGACAGGTACACTCTCGTCGCCATCTACAAAGTGTACTCCACCCTTCAAGCACCCGTTGTCACTTCCGTATGCTGAGCTATCGATTTGAAGAGGAATGCTCTTGCATTTATCCGAAGATGACAGCTTGTAGACGTATGATCTCTCTGTCGGAATTCCCACTCCATATGAACAGTATATCTCCATATCCGGAGCATCCGGCAACCTGAAAAGTTATACAATTCTTAACTAACGAACGAATAGAGTAGTTAACTATGGCCAACCTCATTTTGCAAGCGTAATTTTGTAAAATCATCTTCACAGACAATGACGTGAGTTGATCGTCTGGCAATTGATATTCAAATAAAGAAAGAACGGGGAATGAAGTTCGGTTTTAACTTGAGAGAGTTATAGCTTATTCTTACTTGGTTTCAAGTGGATTTGACCAATACTTGTAATGGGCGTACTTTGGATCATCAAGGTCATCTGCTATTCCGTGAGAGAAGTGTGCCTCAGCACGTTTCATCATTTTCGGTGCCACAAACCGAAGAAGATCTAATGCGGTTCTTGCTGTGTATGCATCATTTTCAGCAACTTTCTTGATGCTTTTGCGACTCATCTCGTCATACTCCGACAATATTTCTCCACATGACGTGTTGGAATTTCTGGATGCGCCCCCCTCACGCACGAATTCCTGTCGATTTGAAACAAATGTGGATAGCCCATCAAAAGAAATACATCACTTCTATGCATTAAGATCAATACAGTTAGCAATAAAGCGTGAAGACTCAATGTCGTCGGGGCCGAACTCTCGAACCACATCATAGAAGAAGCTTAGTGCACCGAGCTGCATTTAACAGGAATGGATGTAAATTCCGTAAAGAGTATATACTTTCCAATCGACCGTTCTAGTAAGTTCCAATAATTTGTCCGAGCGTAGAAAACGACACATCAATTGTCGTAATGCAAATGTGTGAAAAGAGAGGTGGAATAGAAAGCGGTATTTACCTTTGAATCGATAATCGAGAGCTGTGAAGAAGGTAATTCTGATTTTTCCTTGCCAAATGAAACTATTCTACCATATCTCGGCAGCTCCTTCACGTGGAAACTCCTCCTAGCATCGGTGTCATTGCCATTGCTTTCTTTTGAAGAAGATTGTAAGTATCGTGCCTTCGATGTATAGCATATGTTTTCTACTTCTGGAGACCGATTCAAGTCACCCCATATAGTCTCTCCTCCTCTCGGTAGCAAGGAAACGACGGAGTCCCATGTTCGACAAACTCGCATAATGTGTTGAAGTGTTTGAAAACCAAAGGTCTCAGAGTCCAGCAAACCAGGAGCCATCGCTCTAGAAACATTAAAAAGAAAACTTTACTACCGGGGTGGATTTCAAATAAAGTGCATAAGAAAGTATACCGATGAACGAATTAAAACGCCGACCTGACAAAGGCAACATCTCTTCCTTCAGCAGACAATATATTGGCAACAGTCTTCGGAACGCCCAGAAATGCCGGGCCGATATTCATGATAGCTTTAATGTGTTTGGCACACCAATCCGGACCGCCGCCACCTCCAACCGGAGGAGGCGCTTCAACCCATTTAAGGAAGTGAAGGAAATAGATAACTCCCATTGAATGAGGCACTACTACCACTTTCTTGTAACCATTTGTTACGTACATAAGCTCGATTTTGCTCTTCAGCCTACTCAGCGCTTGGTCCCTGATCTGCTTATTCAAATTATAAATTCAATTAGAATGAATTGCCAGTGAAACTAAAGTTTTTCTACCAACTAAAAGGAAGGAGTTCATTTAACTTCCGAGTAATACAGACGCATTGCTGATACATTAACGCGGTCTAATGCAGGGGGGGAATTATTTAGTGATCCCACACTTGTGTGAAATTCTTGAGAATATTCAACGCACTCGGCAATCAAGAATGAGATGATAGCATAAGTCAACCGGATACGACAATGCTGATGAAAGGAGCATGTTTTCACGTTTATCGCTGACGAAATGACATTACTTACGTCACCTCAATCAGCCCGGTGCTCAAAGCATCCCCGTATTCACACGTGTAATGTAGGTAAACTATACGCAAGCATCAGTGGTTGGATTGACCAATCTGATACGACAATGCTGATGAAAGGAGCATACTTTCACGTATATCACTGATGAAATGACATTACTTATGTCACCTCGATCAGCTCGGTGAACGAAGCAACCCTGTATTCCCACGTGTAATGTAGGTAAACTATCCAGACGCAAGCATCAGTGGTTGGATTGGCCAATCTGATACGACAATGCTGATGAAAGGAGCATACTTTCACGTATATCACTGACGAAATAACATTACTTATGTCACCTCGATCAGCCGGGTGCACGAAGCAACCCCGTATTCACACGTGTAATATAGGTAAACTATACGCAAGCATCAGTGGTTGGATTGGCCAATCTGATACGACAATGCTGATGAAAGGAGCATACTTTCCCGTGTATCACTGACGAAATGACATTATTTATGTCACCTCGATCAGCCGGGTGCGCAAAGCAACCCCGTATTCACACGTGTAATGTAGGTAAACTATCCTGACGCAAGCATCAGTAACGGTTGGCTTGGCCTAAGGGAGACAACGTTACAGTTGCGAGTCTTATCATCCAAGTTCATTACATAGCTCAACCGCAAAAGGACAAAAATGAACGTAGTTAATGATGATAAGACTGACATTAATGCAAGGAATTAATTCTATCTTACGTGACGAAAATTTTAATAAGTCGGTACAATGTACCTCGGTATTTTGGAAGGAAAGTCTCCAGTCATAAGCAGCCATGTACATATTCTTCTGTTCATACCCAATTTTTGCCAAATTCTCAATAAGAACAGCCCAAACAAAGTAACCTGGTGCAAAATAATCAGCTGCTACAAGTCCTGGAACTGCTCGGACTCGAATCCCCGGTGGATCAAGCCCCGTTTCGTTATCCAATGATAAGTGCTCCAACCAACATAAAGGCCTAAAAATGCAGGACAATTTTCAATTTCATGTCAAAATGCATCAACAAAATCTAGTCTATCGAATCTATGTTGTTTGGACTCTCCAAAAATGTTGATACACCTGCGCCGGATTATCCAAATATGCACTAATTTGGAGGGGATCCAACATGCACCACATTGACATTTTTTAGGAATCCGAGCAACATAGGTCTAAAGCACAGTATAAGGGCAGCCCGGAGCACAAAGCTCCGGAGAGGGCCGGACCAGACGAGTCTATTGTACGCAGCCTTACCTTACATTTCTGCAAGAGACTGTTTCCATGGCTTGAACTCGTCCGATCACATGACAACAACTTTACCAATTACGCTAAGGCTACCCTTCGTCTAACGCGCAGTACCTTTTGAATATTTCAGTAAAACTACCACCCCATAGCCTTTTTCGAAACAATCCTTCAGAACAAGGCCTTCCTTCCCAAAGCTCAAGGCCACCAGTGACAATGCCAGGTACCAAAACAACAGGATGTAGAGCGGTTAATCCATCGCGTTTAAGTCGAACACCAGGAGCTTCAGGGACTCTAAGTCCAGGCAAAAAATTGCACAAAAACAGAAGCAGCCACCAACTTGTACACAAGTAGCCAATTAACCAACAACAACTATCTAAACACCTCCATTCTTTAGGCTGTTTTTTGGTCTTCTTGGACTTTGGTTTCTCTAAAACTCTTTCAATTTCTGGGTGTTGTTCAAAAGATTGTTTTTCATCATTTTTTGGTTTCTCAAATGATTTCACTGGTTCAAGAAAACACAACTTCCTAAACCTGAGAATTGCAGCCATTGGAAAAAATTCAAGATTTTGATAAGTTTTATGTCTCAAAAACAACAAAAGTAGCTCAAATCAACATGCCAAGACTACACTTTCCAAGAAATGGCAACAACCCATTCAAGGAAAACTCAAGAAAATGGTAGTTAATTCAAGACATTGATGTTGTTGTCTCAAAAACAACAAAATCAGAGTTTTTTTTTTTTCCAATAAATGGGGACAACTCATTAAAAGGAAAACTCAAAAGACTTTGATGTTGTTGTCTCAAAATCAACTCAATTCAACATGCTAAAGATGATGTTTTTTCAAGAAAATGAGAACAACCCCTTATAGGAAAACTCAAGATTTTGATATGTGATGTCACCAAAACAACAAATGACAACTCAAATAAACAAAAGATTGACACATTTTTTCAAGAAATGGGAACAACTCATCAAAGGAAAACTTAGAAATGAACTTAAACTCTAGGAAAAACAAGTTAAAGAAAAGAAAAAGATATAGCAAAGAAGAGTCCAATAGAGTGATGATCATGGCTTGTTTTTTTCCACAAAATAGGCGTTACAAAAGGTTTTACATATAACACGTGGTGTAGAAGAAGTTGGTGATCTGTGGGTACACAGTAAAGCATACAACAAATTCATAGAAATAACAAAAGGGTAAAAAGAAAATTTGGTAACAAGCTAGCCGCACGAGGTTTGCCTATATAAATTAACACAGAGGAAAAGAAAATTTGGTCTATCAGCTTATCGCATGGGACTTGCCTAGTATGATGTACATCTTCTGCATGGTTTACAAACTATTACAAGTTAACATAGAAAAGCAACAAAGAGGGTCAAAAGAAAATGACTTACCTAGTACGATGTACATTTTCTCCATGATTTGCAAACTATTATACAGTGAACAAGTTAACACAGAGAAGCTAACAAATTCATAGAAATAACAAAGGTGGTGAAAAGAAACTTTAATTAGTTTTCACTTTCACAAAAAGAATGGAGTAGTTTTGTGTTGTTGATGAAACCAAGGGGCTTATACACTGATAAAAATTTACACGCATCCGATGTATATATCAAATTAATATCCTTTATTATGATTAAGTAATTAAATTAAGAAAAATATATATTAATTAATCATGATTAAGTAATATAAATTTTAAATTTAAATATATATCATGTATTTATTGACTTGATGTATACACCGAGTGCGTATAAGGTTTAGCCCTTATACACTTGTCTTGTTTTCTTTTTGCTTTTCAACTCATTGCATGCAAAATGTTGCCTATTCTTGCTAAGCTGTCAATACTATATACACTCAGAGAGGTTGCTTGGTTGGAAAACTTAAGGACCTGTTTGGTTATGAATATCTTCTTTCTTTTTTTACATTATTTGGATTTTAAAGTTTATTTGTATAGAGTATTTTTATTTTGAAGTCAAAGTCTAGCGAAAATAATCACGATTCTACTTTATTAAATTACACTATATATATTATATTATATATTATAATATATTAAAAATGTGAAGGACCTTAGAAATATCGTTTGAATTTTTTGCCCTTCATTAAAAGTCTTTGCTTTAGACAAAATCATCTTTTCACTATATTTTCCTAATATTTAAGAGTTAAAAATTAATTAAACATATTATGGTAAAACTTTTCCTTATTAGATGTCATCAAAATTAATAATCAAAAGTTACACGTGCGAGGCACGTGCGGTTAAACTAGTATTATTAAAAATCAGAGTGTAATCATCAAAATTTAAAAATATAATAAAGTTATAATTGAAGTTTTAGGGGAAAAAAAAAACTCAAAGTCATGATTTCACCTTTTTACATTCACCATATATACTTCTTTTTTTTTCAAATTTTACCATAATTTTTTTATTTTTATATAAATAATTATATTTAAATTATATTCCATGTTTTAATTATACTCTTGTCTTTTAAGTGACAGAAGGTGAAAAGAAGCTCATGCACATGTCAACATGAAAAGAATATACAAACATATTAAAAATAATATGCCATTGAAATAATGATTTGATAGTATATACGTGACATTATTTTTACTATGTGGTATGTTCTTTTCTACGTCAGATAATTAATTATACATATTTTATTTATGGAATGAATTTTTAATTTATTGCGTCTAATAGGAACAAAGTTATGTATATAATATTGTGTTCAATTGCAATAAATCTAAGTTTAAGCGTCTAAATAAATATTTTAGATAAATTTAAAAGGTCGTGTATGTATTTGGCCAACTACTATTCACATAACTAATATTCTTATAATTAATGCCCGCATAATTAATATAGGTATATAATTCTAACCATCTACTAAAATACTACTTAATTCAGATCAACTCAATGCCCCAATGCTTACGTCTACTTCTACGTAAATAAAATTTTCGAAGAATTTTCAGAGGCCATATATGTATTTGACCAATTATTATTCACATAACTAATATTCGTATAATTGATAGCCACATAATTAATACATGCATAATTCTACGGGTAAATAACATAAATTTTGACAATTTGGAGCTTAATTACAGAAAATTTTGATATTTTACATAATTACTGGAAATCTCAATTTTGAGTCTGTCAAGATTCATAATTAGCTCCCGATACATTTTTTTGATTTTGGGTCTGTCGAGATATATAATACATTCAACGAAGATACATTTTTTTCTTATAATTAAAGATACCTAATTAGCTCTCGATATATTTTTAAAATTTTAAATCTGCCGAGATACATAATTAGCTCCCCAATATATTAAATGAAGATACATAATTATTTGAGACTTTTATAATTACTTTATAAGAGCAAAAATTTATATAAATATGATAAATTAAGTTATATATTTATGTTATTTTTCCTAATTCTAATCAGTTACTACAAAACCACTTAATTCAGATGAACTCGTTACACCCCAATGCTTCCTCTACTTCTACGTAAATGAAATTTTTTTGAGAATTTCAAAATATCGTGTATATATTTGGCCAACTACTATCTCACATAACTAATATCTGTATAATTGATAGCCACATAATTAATACATGCATAATTCTAACCATCTACTACAAAATCACTTAATTCTGCTGAACTCGTTACACTCCAATGTTTACGTCTATCTCTACATAAATGAAATTTTTCGGGACTTTTAAGAGGTTGTATATGTGTTTGACCAACTACAACTGATGTAACTAATATCCATATTAATAGATAGCTACATAACTAATACATGTATAATATTAACGATTCAGATGAATTCGTTACGCCCTAATGCTTACATACATCTACCTCTACTTAAATATAGAGAATTTTAAGAGGCCATATGTGTGTTTGGCTAACTATTATTTACATACCTAATATTTGTAATTGATAGACATATAACTAATACATATATAATTTTAATCATTTATTACGAGATCATTTAATTGAGATGAACTCGTTACGTCCGAATGCTTAGGTCCACCTCTATGCACTTATTAATTAGACAAGTTTGCCATTTTATTGCCTCTCATCACGTGGATATCTCACAAGTTTGCCACTATGGCAATATCTAGAGGACCAAAAGTGGGCTTAAAAATTGAGATATACTTTATGGGTTTTTTCTTTTTCCCATCTTTCTGAAAAAGGTAAGTCCTAAGGTATGGCACTGAAATAGACTGACACTGTATACACATATTATTATCAACCGCGGAGCCAGCCTAGTAATAAGAGGATTATTCTTCGATAAAAAATTATATTATTAATATATGATTAAAATAATTTATATATATGTTGTAGATGTTGAACCTCTTTCGGTAAGTTTTTCTTCAGATTTTGAATCTTCTCAGCAGAAATTCTGACTCCGCTTCTGACTATTACGAAATTAAATGACAACTTGATGTACTAAAACTTTCATTATACATGGGGTTCCGAAAAAGATCATGTTTACAAGAGTCTATTGTATGCGGTATTATATACCTTGTATTTCTATCAGAAGTTGTTTTCGCGACTTGAATCCGAGTAAAAATTTATCCGCACTCGGTGTATACACCAGACTAATTCGGTGTGGTTCGGTATTTTGATGTTTGATTTCGGTATTTTGCAGTATGGTAATCGGTAACCATAGTTTGTTTAACTTTGACAATATATACTCGTATACTAGAGTATTATTACTTGAATTTTTCAAAAGCGTATCTTAATTGTATCATAAAAATGCATTACACATGTAGAAATATTGAAAAAGAAGTACAAAAAATTCTTTTTATTAGTCAGTTATATCAAAAAGACATTTCAATCAAGATAGAGTAGCGAAAGTTTCAAAGTCTAAATATTTTTATATTAATACTAAGTATTTTTTTTGTATATATATATATATATATATATATATATATATATATATATATATAAAAGTTACTTATGTAACATATATATTTCGGTGTGATATTCGGTATTTCGGTCCAAATACCATAATACTAAAAATTATGATATCAAAAATTTTGATTCGATATGATAATTCGATATATACCACACCATATTCACCCTACGTATAACAGAAACTTTAGTGGAATGAACTTTACTTTTTAATAATGCACACAAAGAAAAAGGAATATACACATAGGAATAAACCAAGAAAATTAGGTAGATAAAATAAAATGAAGAGAATCCAATATCACAGCCTCAATCATGGGAAAGAAAATATAGATATTTACCCAAAAAATATATAGAGAGAGATATTTAGCACACATTACAAAAAACACATATACCCAAATCCATTCTATGGCCACCGGACTTGTTTGCCAATTGGGAATTTCATATGCTTATAATAATTGTATACTTCCTAAAGAGACTACCTATTTTGTATACTTCCTCCATTAGTATTTTTTTAAGGAAAAATAACATAAATATATACTTTAATTTATTACATTTATATAAATTTTTATTTGTAGAAAGTAATTATAAAAATCTCAACTAATTATGTATCTTCCTTATATCTAGAGCTAATTATGTATCTCGATAGATTTAAATTTAAAAAAAATTATTGAAAGCTAATTATGTATCTTTACGAAAAAAAGTGTATCTTCATTGGATGTATTATATATTTCAGCAGATTCAAAATCGAAAAAAATGCATCGAAAGCTAATTATATTTCTTTACAAAGGAAAAAAAAATGCATCTTCGTTGAATGTATCAGGAGCTAATTATATATCTCAACAGAATCAAAATTAAAATTTTTAGTAATTATGATTAATGCAAAATGTCAGAATTTTTTGTAATCAACTCTAAACTGTCGAGATTTATATTGTTTGCTTAATTATTACTCTCTCCATCTCATATTAATTGGTTATAACTGCTCGATGAGGATTGAAGTTGTGAGAGATTGGTTATAGTGGTTGTTAGTAATTTGAGAGGATCATGACACTAGATAGGACTTAGGAGGATATGGACATCGAAAATTGGAGCAGAAGATCAGTAGACGTTCAAGCGTTTGTTGAGTAATTTCCCTTATTAGTATTGTCCCTATTATTCTCTTACTATCTTATTCTTCGATTTTATTATTATTTTATTTTATTTTCTCCAATTACCGTATTATTTATTATTTATCATTTCTATTGTTATCTTCTCACTTGTTTCTAGCATGACTTCCTTGACTGTATTCTTTTTATATTTGATTTTCATATGATTTGTTTGAAGGATAAGACTATATAAATTATCTTTTCTAAATTTCACTTACAGATTTACACTGAATATGATATTATTATTTTTATTATCATAAAAGGATAGTTTGATACACTAAAGTTTTCATTATGTGCGAGTCTGAGGAAGTGTCGAACCATAATGATCTATCGTACGTAATCTTACCTTATATTTTTTGTTATGGGTTGTTTCCACGACTTAAACTCGTAACCTTCTGATCACATGACAACAACTTTACTGATTGAAACAACTTTAACAGTTACTCTTAGGTTTCCCTCCATTATTATAGTTGTAAAAGGACAGTTCGTTACGCTAAAGTTTTCATTATGCACAAGTTCGAGGAAGGA
Organism: Capsicum annuum; assembly: GCF_002878395.1. Lineage (NCBI taxonomy): Eukaryota > Viridiplantae > Streptophyta > Magnoliopsida > Solanales > Solanaceae > Capsicum > Capsicum annuum. The sequence goes on along the minus strand of NC_061121.1, from coordinate 231,007,484 downwards.
TCGGACCACAATGATCTAGCGTACACAGTCTTACCTTACACTTTCTGTCAGAGACTGTTTCTACGACTTAAACCCATGACCTTCTGGTCACAGGACAACAACTTTATCGATCGCAACAGCTTTACCAGTTACTCCAACATTCTCCTTCATTATTATTATTATTGTTGTAAAAGGACAGTCCGATACACTAAAATTTTCATTACGCACGAGTCCAAGGAAGGATTGGACCACAAGGGTCTATCATGCAGTCTTACCATACACTTTCTACCAGAGGTTGTTTCCACTAGTTAAACCCATGACCTTCTGATCACATGAAAATAACTTTCTGGTTGTTTCCACGACTTTAACCCATGACCTTCTGGTCACATGACAATAACTTTCTCGTTATTTCCACGACTTAAACCCATGATCTTCTGTTCACACGACAACAACTTTCTAGCTGTTTTCACAACTTAAACCCATGACCTTCTGATCACATAACAATAACTTTCTGACTGTTTAATCCATGACCTTGTAATCACTCGACAACGACTTTACTAATTACTCCAACATTCACCATTATTATTGTTATTGTTCTTGTTGCACAGTGTTATTCCATACTCTCTCCCCCATAGTCCACCTAGTGGAGAAGAAGGGAGGCACAAGGTTTAAGAAGATGATGAAGATAGTATGATGACAATTCATAGTTTTGTTCTCTTTGCAAACAAAATTGCAGACATTATTTTTTATGATTTTATCAGAGGCACCTAATGGTGCCTGCCTCACTGAGATAAGGTATATGAACAGTGTTTTTTGTGACAACCAAAAGTATTTTTGGAAGTTAACGGTCGGAATTAATTTATTTCACTTTAATATGACTATGGAAAAATTGGTATAAATTAATAAAGTACCATGTGCTAAAATTTAAGGACTTGTTGGAACTAGAAATTTCTGCTCCTCCATTCATTATGGTGTAGGAATAAGTGGTAAATATATACAGGTTGGATTGAATTTAAACGAGTCAAAATGAGTTTATAAGTAAATGAGTAGATTATTGACCGATTCTGGTAATATATACTTGTTCGACTAAATTTGGACGAGTCAAGATGAGTTAATAAGTAAGTAATTAAATTATTGATCGATTCAAAAGTTCTTTGGATTGAAATGAATTGAAATAGGTTAAAATGCAAGTCATAAACTGATCCTTCTAACTCTTACTAAGTTTATTGTTTTATAATTTTTAACATATACCTTATAAAGTTACTTTTCGTTATTATGACCATACATAACATTATCAGATTAAAAAAACATATTTTTGAATATATTTAGTCAAAATTTTACAAGAATTATTTGGGCTAGAAATCAACTCAAATTCGATGGGCTGAAACGGACCGAGCTAATGAACATGTCAGTAATCAGCTCAAATTTAAATAAATTGAGCGGGTTATGATTTCATTGACTAATCTTATTACCTCTAGTCCTAACTTCTAAGTCTAGATAGGGGCAAATTCAGAATCTGAAGTTTACAATTTTTAAGAAAAAACTAACCATCATCAAGAAGGGCAACAAAACTTAAATGTGTTTCATTTCTACTATTGAACTGATATTTTACGAATATTTAATAGATTTCTTAATATAAATATTGACAACTCAAAAATTATTGAGTTTTCAAAAATTCACACCCAAAATTCTGAAATTGACCTCTAAATTTAAGATTTTTTTTTTTTTTCAAATAAGCAGATTGAATTGATGAGGAGTTTATAAAAAGTTAAATCAATAAATAAGTAGATTGCTAATTCGCCTAATTTATTCAACACATCTAATGTTTATAAAAAGTTAAATCAATAAATAAGTTGGTTGCTAATTCGCCTAATTTATTCAACACCACTAATATTTATAAAAAGTTTAAATCAATAAATAAGTAGGTTGCTAATTGGCCTAATTTTTATTAAGTTCTAGTTTCTATTTATGTCCCTATAATCTTTTATCACCTAATAAAATATTTTTATATTATAGTTATATGTAGCATATCAAACGAATAACATTTGATAAATCGTTTGACAGTTTTTTTATCGATCGTTCCTCCTTTCTCTTTCATCAATCGTTCTTTCTTCCGCCACCCTACCAATCATCTCCACAACTCAAAAATATATTATAGAATATTATTTTAATTTAGGCGACGATGAATTTATAATTTTTTACACAAAATAATAATATAGTTTGTCCATAAAAAGGGAGAATATAATAAGTAGCCATTTGACCATAAAAATTAAAAATTTTCGAAGTTGGAGTTGAAGTTGTGTTTGGCCATGTCATTTTTGAATTTTTTTTTTGACTTTTGAAAAAACTTTTTAAAATATGATTTTATGCCCTCACTTTTACAAACTATCAAAATCACCTAATTAAAATTTACCTACTAATGAAAAAAGAACACAATTAGTCACTATTATAAAAATAATTACATATACATGGTCATATTTAATGAATTTTAATTTATGACATATATAATATTTACATTAATAGTCGTTTTCTCATATTTGAAAATTTTAAATATGGATGTTATATTAACAGATCGCTGCTTCCTGTTTTTTAGGTAACAAATATTATCTTTCAAATAAATTTATTTTTTTAGGAATTTATTTAATTTATTTCCTTCATTTTCCGTTCCTAAAAAATAGAAAATGATGAGTTGTTATTAAATTTTAGGGTGCCGCTAATTTATTTCTTTAATTTTCTTATACATGAAAGATTTTACTGTGTGTGAATAAATTATTTCTATGTAAAACATG
>NC_061121.1:230921285-231004616 GCF_002878395.1 Capsicum annuum | reverse complement strand
ATATATATATGCTTAGTATATTTCTATATACTTTGTATTTTTATATATATGTGTGTATATGGTATATACATGGTATAAACTTTATATATAACATACTTTGTATATTTCTATTATAAATATAATACTTTATATATTTATGGATATAAATATAAATTAACAGTAAAATAATATCTTAAATAAATGAGAAAATTAAATAAGGAATAAAAATAATGATGAGAGAGAAAAAGAGATAGTATATATTAATTAGGATAGCATTAAGTTCGAAATTATAATTATCTTGTTCTTTAAAACTGCTATATACGTAATATTGAATAAGCAATGTTATAAGGAGAGTTTTATGTAAAAATTTAAAAGATTGGGGTTATATGTAATAATAATAAAAGTTTTAATTGGAGTTGGAAAATTGTGAGAACAACAAAAACCTGTTTTCCCTTCTCGGAAAAATTTTCCAGAATTATTTTCCGAATTTTCATGGTCAAACACCATAATTTCTAAGTCCGGAAAAAATTTTTGAAAAAAAGGGAAAATTTTCCATGGCCAAACGGGCCCTAAATTTGCTCATTAATTAATTGTCATATATGTACATTTATATAGACACAACAAAGTACTAATTTTACTATTCCAATTTCCACATAGCAAAATTTAAACTCTTTCAGGAGAATGAGAATTAATAAAATCTCCCATAGAAAAAGAAATAAAAAAGAAGAATAAATTTGCTCATTAAATATGTGTCTATACATTCATCTTGTCTCCATTAAAATTTTGAATTCTTCTACACTATCATATGGTTTTTAATTTCTCTCTATTTATTGCACTACTCTCTATTTATGCCATGTAAGAATTAAGGGATAAGGAAAATAATTTTGCGATAAAGTTTGAGATTAACTTTATTACATGTTTGATGTGAGATATACTATCTCAAGTAGACAGTGATTGAGCCAGAATTTTTACTAAGGGGTAGTTTGATAGAGTATATAAGATTAATACAAAACATAATGTATTAATAATGTTTTCATTAATAATGCTTGTATTAGTTATGCATGTATTATTTCTTATACATTGTTTGGTTTGATGTATAAGAAATAATACATCTTACATAATTTTTATAAAAGAAATGTTTGTTTACAAAAATACCCTTCTTTGATTTTGTACACTTTTTTGCAACAAAATTTTTTTGCCAATCTCAAATATAATTAGTATTGTTGAACTAGTATATAGAGGTTTCGGATTAATTGCAAGACCTTCATCTTTGCATGTGAAATATTACGTCAACAGATTAACATGGTCGAAACAAAAATAAAATATAAGACGTAAGATTAAGAAATAGTCTCAATTTTTTTATAATCTTTTTAAATACCCTCGAATCAAAGCAAAAATATGTTACAATTATTTAAATCAATTATTCATTGTTGTAGATTAAAATGATTGGAAAAAAATTGTGAAATGTTTTGAAAAGATTCACTATTGCAAATTAAAATGACGGAAAAAGGAATGGTGAAATATTTTGAGAGGGAAATTGAGGGGTATTAAGGTCATTTAATAAGTTAATGCATGTATTAAAGACTTTGCATTACTAATACATAGAAAATAAATGGTATTAGTAATACACACCTTAATAAACAGTAGAATGTATAATTAATGCATTAGTTATACATGGACTAAAAATTGTACCAAACAAGGTATTCTTAATACACGTTAATTAATACATATAGTATTTTTATCAATACACTCTACCAAACGACCCCTAAGAGAATTCAAAATCGAAAGAAGTAAGCACACGAACTAGTCAAAGGAGGTTCAACATCAACTATGTATACACAAAAAATAATTTTAATCATGTAGTATAAATAGTAAAAAAAAAATAATTGTTTCAAAATTATGAACCTATAGACTACAAAAGAGTTAACAAAACAAACGTAATTAGAAAGAAAGAGTTAGTCGAAACAAGAAATTCAAATACGAATTATAAGATGTGGAATCGAATTTTCATCAGTAACATAAAAAATTTATATAGTTAATCAACTAAACTTTTAATAATATTCTCCATCAATTATCTTAAAGTTTTGAGTACAAGCTTTTTAATGAAAATCATTATTATGTCAAAACTTGAAAGGAAAATAAAAAAGGATGACTTACGTGTTTATAATTGTTACAAAAATATGAACCTATAAATTACAAAAAGAGATGATAAAACAAAAGTAGTTACATAAAGAGAGTTGTAAGAAAAAAGAAATTCAAGTATGGAAACAAAAATGTGTTTTGTTGTGCATCATCATTTCTTTTTTCTTTTTCTTTTTGGAAACTAACACCCTGTATTCAGGGGAGAACTTAGCTGTTAATTTTGTAGTGCTCCGATATTCGTTAAGTTTGATTAAAATTAGGTATAATTATATAAAAATTAGTACAGGATGGAGAAAAGCACTCACTAAACTAAAAAGATAGTTGGGTGCTTTGGTTTAAGGACGGAACCTTAACGCTTTGAATATCGATATATCTGTTTGAACCTTCTGAACACTAATGATCCCTAAAACCCGGATCCGCCACAGCTCACATTACATTACCGCATCGACGGATTTTTAAAAGAAGAAAAAGGCAGAATAATATTGTTTCAAGATTATTAAAGTGAGTTACGTGTATATATATATATATATATATAGCCGACTAGTTTATCATTCGGTACGACGTATACACAATAGGTATACTTTATCATACATTGTTTAGAATTGTATTTTGAACTTTTGATTTTCACTCCTAATATTTTCTTGAGCTGAAGATTTATCAGAATCGAGCTCTCTACCTCTCACGATAAGCTTTATACGCGATACTCGTCCACACTTCACTTATGAGATTATTTGGGTATGTTATTGTTGTTGTTGTTGCATACGTATATTATATGTATAGTATGTACATATTTTGTGTAAAGTAGTATATACTACTTATACACCTATATATAATATGTAAATTAGCTCTGAATGGTTCGGATCTGTAATTATTCCATAATTATTATTAAGCTAGCGTTTGATCATAAATTCTTAAACATTTTTAAAGTCTATCTTCAAAACCCAAAAATTGAAGGCCACTAAGAAGAAATTGGATGAGGTTTAGTATGAATTTTGTTAAAACTGACTAAACTTTAAATAATTTTTTAAAATTGAATTGGTGTTATTTCTGAAATAAATCCAAAGGCCCAATTTGCAAATTCGTAAACTATCCTCTAGGCCCAAAACAGTATAATTGGGCCAAAATCTCAAGAAGTCTGAGAGAAATTTTCATATATAGCCAAAGTTCCGCCTTCGATTACGAAAAATAGCAATAACTTGCATTGTACCCAAGTAAAATATAATTGCGATCGTACGCACAATAGTAAAATACATTGCATCCACACACATAATAAGTGTATGTGAATATATACAATATCTCAGTCTAACTATACTTGTGTGCTTCTGCAATGAAAATTCCAAACTATCGCTATATTTACGTAATTTTTTAAACTATCGCTATTTCAAATAAACGTAGAGTATTAATTTGTTGTGTTAAGTAATTCTTCATTTTATTTTCCGGCATCCCTTCATATGAGAAAATGTCCAAATACACATAGTAGTATTATTGTGTTCACAAGAATTCATACTCTCCGCTCTAGATTATATAGTGGTGTTATACCTTTGTAAAAATAATTAAATATAGATATATGAATTTACGCTCGAAGTATTTTTATAGTAGTGCACCTATCCACTCAAATCCTAAATATGCCTCCGCTAAATTATTTATACTTCAATTACGATTATTCGACTTCGGCTTATATATGACGCTCAAATTGTCGGTAATTTGATAATAGTACATTCATCGACTCAAATCCTCAATATGCCTGTGCTAAATATTGATAGTTCAATTATGATTCATTCGACTTCGACTTATATTTGATGCTCGAATTGTCAGTAATTTGATAATAATGCACTCATCCATGCAAAATCTCAATATGACTCTGCTAAATTATTAATACTTCAATTGTGATTTATTCGACTTTGGCTTATATGTGACACTCAAATTGTCAGTTAATTGATAATAGTGCACCATTTCACCCAAATCCTAATACGCCTCTGCTAAATGATTAATACTTCAATTATGATTTATTTGAATTCTATTTATATGTGACAATTGAATTGTCAGTAATTTGATAATAGTGCACCCATCCACTTAAATCCTCAATATGCATATGCTAAATTATTAATACTTCAATTACGATTTCTTTGACTTCAACTCATATATGACGCTCAAATTGTCGGTAATTTGACAATAGTGCACCCACCCAATCCTCAATATGCCTCTGCTAAATTATTGATACTTCAATTATGATTTATTCGACTTTGGCTTATACACAACACTCAAATTGTCAGTAATTGATAATACTAATACTGCATCCATCCACTCAAATTCTCAATACGCCTCTGCTAAATTATTGATACTTCAATTATGGTTTATTCGATTACGACTTACATATGACATTCGGATTGTCGGTAATCGATAATAGTGCACCTATCCACTCAAATCCTCAATATACTTTTGCTAAATTATTGATACTTCAATTATGATTTATTCGACTTCGTTTTATATATGACACTTGAATTGTCAATAATTTGATAATAGTGCACCCATCAACTCAAATCCCCAATATGTCTCTGCTAAATTATTGATACTTCAATTATGATTTATTCGATTTCGACTAATATATGACATTCAGATTGTCAGTAATTTAATAGTAGTGCACCCATTCACTCAACTCCTTGATACTTCAATTACGATTTATTCGTCTTCGACTTATATATGACGCTCAGATTGTCGATAATTTGATATCTTCAAGAGTGGAAGGTGTGAAATACGCGCTCCGAAGTGAGAATGGGTAAGAGCAGCTTACTTATTGTGTAGTACAATTATTTTTTTGCACATTTTTGGTGTGCACTTTTGCTAAATGGTCGATGCATCTACCCACTTATTGCTAAACTTTTTTTTTGGGTTCTTCAATTCTCTATTGTTACATTATTGTTGAATTTTGTACGTTTATCAATTGCATGAAAATTAAAATTGTTGTTTCCACGGGAATATCGAGGGACTTTGGAATTGACGAGATTATATATGATGCAACAACAAAGTACAAATGATTAGTAGAAGCAATCGCAAGACAGATGATCATAGACATATCGAATTGAAAGGTTAAGCGCAAGCAGGGAAAAACGATTGTGTATTTAGTGTATTAAATTAGATATCATAGTTGTATGTAATTCGGGTATCTGTTTTTTATTTTTATTTTAAATTTAACAGCTACTATTTGGTTTGTGTGGTGGAGGATTGTACTTGGTTTCTTCATTCTTCCAGAATTAAAAAATCAAAGATTTTTAAGATAAAAAAGTATTGTGACTTTCATACATTCTCAATAAAGGATCAAGTTTATGCAAGGCGTCAAGGGATGAAAAGTGATAGCCGGACTGATTTTAACAAATCAAAGATTCCAGAATCATTAGGGAGTAATGGTGTATTATTGTTGATTTTTTTGTTAAATATCTATTGTATGTGACACCAAAATATATGACAATGGATATTAATGAAAATACTGAACAATCTGTTATTTGTGTTGGCATATAAGATTCTAAATACAAATGACGTATTCTTATATAACTGTTTTTAGTGTATGAAACTAGTATAATACACAATACAAGATCCATGAATTGTTTAATAAATTACATTGAAATCAGTTTATATACATACTCATTTGAAAAGATTTTACCTTTTTCGACTTCTTCTCTAGGATCCTGCGTATTATGTGCTTAAGGAGGACGCCTCCCCTTGCATCTTTGGACCAATTGAGAAGCAGCGTTGGTCCTATGCATGTGCGAAACAATTGATTGAGAGGCTGATCTATGGTATATGAAATTTTATAATTATCGGGTTGTTTCATAGTTGAATCTCTTACGATATACCTTACGTGTTATGTGTTATATTTACAGCTGAAGGTGCTGAGAATGGCTTAGAGTTCACTATTGTAAGGCCGTTTAACTGGATTGGCCCTAGAATGGATTTCATTCCTGGTATTGATGGTCCTAGTGAAGGCGTTCCAAGAGTATTAGCTTGCTTTAGTAATGTATGTGTACTTTTCTGTTTTTCGACCTTAAAATTCTCTATCTGATATTCACTCGAGAGTCTCATGTTTTCATCGTCTAATGTTCATTCTTCTCAGAACCTTTTAAGACGTGAACCTCTGAAACTTGTGGATGGGGGAGAATCACAAAGAACCTTCATATATATCAAAGATGCTATCGAAGCTGTTTTGCTGATGATCGTGAGTTTGACCTCGTTATGCCTTTACTTTGTTTTCAGAAAACACATTTGGATCTACATTGATTCAAGTATTTAAAATGCAGGAAAATCCCGCTAGAGCCAACGGCCATATCTTTAATGTTGGTAACCCTAACAATGAAGTTACCATCAGGCAGCTTGCTGAAATGATGACTCAGGTGAAACGATCATTCAATTTGACTTTCTCCTACGCCTCTTTTGGTGTCAACTCTTTCGTCCTGAATTTGATGCAGCATGTTGTTGATACGATGTTTTGACAGGTCTACTCAAAGGTAAGTGGAGAGTCTTCTATTGCAACAGCCACCGTTGATGTAAGTTCTAAAGAAAATTTTATGGCGAGGGGTATGATGACAGCGACAAGAGGATTCCAGACATGACCATAATCAACAAGCAGCTTGGTATTGGCCTGTTTCATCGCCTACCGACTATTTTAATACTTGCTAAAGTTGAGAATAATCTGATTTGGATTTGGATTTGGATTTTAAGTATTTTTGAAGATTTAGTTTATGGGCTTTCTCCTATATGACATGATTATAATCTGGGGAGGGTAGAACATTTGTAGACCTTTGCTCCCGCATATCACATATCAAAGTAGGTACACAAAATGGGAAAACAACAACGAATAAATCGAAGCAACTAATAAGGGAGCAGCAACAATCATAAAATAGTGTAATAGCTTAAACACAATAAACAGTAGATGGTGATAGAAATCAAAAGCAAGAGGCTATAAGTGTAATAATCCATATTTTAATGAGGGGTAAGTGGGTAATTAACCATTATTATTATTGTTAATTAATATAATTAAAGTGGGCAAGCCAAAAGACAAAAACACTGCAAAAGACAAAAACCCTCTCCTCTTATATTTGTCACTGGATATTCTAATGAGGGAGTAAAAGGTAGGGTAAATAGTTTCTTAAGTTTTCAAAAGCAGCAACTTCTTCAAAGGAGTAGAAAAGAAAAGAATTAGGGCAATTTATCTCTTAACTCTTGGAAGAGAGCGAGCCAACAGCGTAGAATAACATTAGCCACTAACACTCACCTGCGAAACTTCATATTTACAAGATATGCATCTTGTTCCTAATTCTTTAGCGTGAAAACTATGCAGAGAGTATTTCAGAAGATTGGCCCTAATGGAGTTAACGAGATTGAGTGGAAGCTATTGATTAGTTAATAATTATTTTTGATGATGTAATGATTGAGCAATGAGTAGAGAGACAAAAGGGATCATATTCATGTTGTGGGACTCCTAATTTTTTATTGATATTAATTGATTTTAGATATGTTAACTTCCTGAACGTGAAAATAAAAGTACTTGCTGTACAACTTTGCAAATTCTTGGCATTAGTGGAGTTTTAAATATGTATTTAAGAGTTTCTTATAATGTTTGTGGCTAATAAGATCAAATGGTTAGGTAACTAATTTGTATGAGATTATTATTGAGAAATTAGGTTGGATAGAGATAATTTTTAATTCATCGCACGTATGAGATACTAAGGTTTAGCTTTAAACTAGAAGGTTAGAAGTATTGAGACTTGACATCGGCTAGCACAATTGACATCGTTAAGTAATATTTTTATTAGATTGAAATCATTGGAGGCTGTTTGGTTGGTGAGTACTTAAAGTAGCGAGTCGACGATCTTACTGGGTTATATTTATATAGCTCACTCCTTACTTGCATACCTGCAGATACGGTTGCGGAGAAAGAGACTTATGGCTGATGATCTTTACGTGTGGATTGTGTTGCTAAGGTGAACCTTCGCATTGTTCGTGGAGGCTGTCATCCGGCTTTATTTATTTTTAGCTTATATTTATTTTTGTTGGGTTGTATGCCCGAAAGCTGAACTCATGTAACTTTGTTTAGATGCTCCATGGTCTAGTATGGGGTTTGGGTTAGAGACTTGTTACCTAAACTACTATTGTTTTACGCGATATCTTGCTGGATTATTACTTTGCGTTTAGTGATTATTTCGTGCATTTGAAGTTGCATACATTTTTATCTCAGTGTTGTATACATTGTGAATGTGTGGAAAGTTGGTTCTCCCGATAAGTGTTGTTAGCGGAAGGCAGTCACGCCCATGAGGTTTTTGGGACGTGACAATAAGAATAAGGCTAAACCCCTCGAAAAGCAAAACAACAAACCTACTAGGCTAGATAAGGCTAAACCCCTTGAAAGCAAAACCAACACTCCAAACCTAAGCTAGCTATTAAGGTGGAGAGCTCAAGGCATAAATACCCCCACATCAAATCAATATTTTGTAGTACCGATGTGAGACTTTGTAACGGACCATAACAAACCACTACACTCCGCATTCATCGTCCTTGATGACTCCACTCTAGGCAGCTTTCACTATGTAGGTAGCTCTTTCTCAGGTAGCCTTTTTTCGAGTTAGGTGCCTCGATGGTTGTGTGTTAAACATTGCTAGCCTCGGTCGAACACTGCCATGCCAACGTCACCATCCCAGGCACGGTGGACACAGAGGTTCACTATGTAGGTAGCTCTTTCCCAAGTAGCCTTTTTCGAGTCAAGTGCCTCGATGACTATGCGCTAAACATTGCTAGCCTCGGCCGAACATCACCATCCCAAGCACGGTGGACACAGAGGGTGATGGATGGCTTTGATACTATTGTTACAACCTTAGGAAAATCATACCCCAAAAACTAAATATTAAGGTGGGAGAGCCCAAAACTATAAATACCCCACACTAATACTTTATAGTACCGATGTGGGACTTTGCAATTGACCATAACACCCTAATGCACTGCCATTAATTATAAAGAAGTGTTGCATCTTAAGTTAGAAACTTTGATAACATAGCAATAATGTCATATAAGTTTTTGGGTTGGAAAAGCCCAATACAAATTCATCTCAAATCATTTTCACAACTATTCCAAATATTATAAACCGAGAATATAATTCGGAAGTAATTTAATCTGCGAATCAAACGACCCTTATAGAACCATAATTATTTGGAAATCTTTTATGCATAATGAATTTAACCAAAAAGGAAATTATTTGAACTTTTACTAATATTATAAATTTATAATTATCTCGAATTGTTTTTGTGCCTTATTATTATTATTTTTTATATATATATCACCATATACATTGTTATAATATTCATATTCTTCTTATGATCGCAAAGTGCGATTAATTTTTTATAAATAACACTTAAACATGAAAGGAAGGTAAGAGGACTTGTGGGGCACATTTTAAATGTAATATTATACTATAAAACTACAATTATTTGAATTGCCGGTGCACAACAAACTAATCCGCAACCAGCAAATTTTCTAGAAGCGAAAAAATATCTAATCTTTTATATATGGATATTTTTCTTAGAGTAAATGCTCTGTTTCCACCTTAAACTATACACAAAATTGTTGAAATACACCCGAGCTTTAGGAGGATCGTATTATCCCTGGACAAATTAAAAACGTATTTTTGGCAACCTTAGTGCCTACCTGGCACATACGTGGCACATCAGTGAATTAGCACACTGAAGGCTCACGTAGGCACTAAGATTGTCAAAATTATGGTTCTAATTGCGAACGTGAGAGCAAAATCATAGTCTACATTAAATTAATTGAATGGAGTGCAAATATAAGTTCTTGGAAAAGAGGTCAAATTTGCCCTTGTGAAATGGATTGATTTTATATTCGCAATTACCGAACAAGCATTAACTTTTCCTGAAAAGGAGGTGATCTAGTCGCAGCATCTTTCAGTACGTCTATTTCGTTACGACTTCACTCCTGTCACTGTCTTGTCCTTGGCATCCCCATCCTTGAGGTTAAGATAACGACTTCGGATATAGCCAACTATAATAGTGTAATTTTCTCTCCCACCCTTTATTGATGTATAGTTTATTAATGACTTTAATTTAATGTCCTAAATTCTCTATCTTGTCCACAAAGCAAACCACCAAATAAAATAAAAGGCACAAAAACGTATTTTAACATTAAATGATTAATTTTTAGGTGTCACTTGCACTTTTACCATTATTTTATGATTAATTTTAAATTTATATTATTCACGATAAATAATTTTTTTTTTCATGAAGCATAATAATATTTCATAAATTATGCTTGAATATAATTTCAATTTTTTAAAAAATAATGGCTCACTTTTACTTAAATTCGATTGCTTAATCACTATTTATTAGCTATATGTTTCATTTTGTTGGTGAAAGTTTGCTTCGCACTTTGTTTTACATTTACCCCCTCTATTAAAACTAAAGTCGTATTATTAAAGTATACAAATGACATAATTATAAATATTGGGAATTGCCACAACGTAGATGTCATTAAGTAGGACGCGTGTATCTATTTTTTTTATACAAATTTAAGTGTTTACTTACAACACTGAAAGTTGAAGGGCATAAATATCGATCGAAGTCGGGCGATGCCCGTACAGAAGGCTCGGTGCACCTTCATCACCTGTGCTCCCTCAGGGGCACACTATCTTGTCAAGCGGACTTTCTTTGGCCTTGCAACATCGGTCCCATGCGTGCAATGCCCAAAGCTTGCTCCAAGATCAGCATCTAGAACTCGTCACACACACAAAAACACCACCTCGTCCGAAATCAAACGTCAATAGCCTCATCGTGGACGATGTCACCGATAATCAACACGAACACACAATGAACCGCCATCAACGTGATTTCACAGGCAGATTAAAGAATACATTTATATATTATGCCTATAAAAACTAAGACAAATATAACTTGTTCAGAGTCGTTTGGTACATCTGATAGAATAAGCAGGAATATATCACAATATTTTAATTTTTACTCTATTCTTCATATAAATAGTAATTTCATCATTTTATTACAAATAATAACTAGTACAAACATAGTAAACTAAAATTAATCTCAAACTTTATTTCGAAATTATTTTTATTTTTTTGGCATAGACCTCACATAACCCAAAGCCACATTCCTCATAGGATCCAGTACTAAAACCCAATTTCGCACTCCACCTGTTCGACAAAAAGCGTCAACCAAAACTGACCACCATTATTCTCATCATTAACCATGTCTTCTTGTCTCCATTTCCTTCTCATTTGTCCTTCTTTACTGGCCTTTATAACCCCTTTGTCTCCTTTTTCCCACTCTACATCCATTTGTATCATATATATATATAGTGTATACTTTTGCTGTATAACTGCATATTCAGTTATATATGTAAATGAAAAAAAGCTTGTAAGTACTACTTAGTCAAAAACCAAACTCAATATATATTTATTGTAATGGGTTTTAGCTGAAAGGAAGAATCTTGGTGGATTTTATGCTTCTTTTTTATTAAAAAAAAGCCGGTTGATTGTTTTTTTTTTTTTCTGGGGTGGGTTCTCTTTACACATAAGCCACAAGTATATAGACATATATATATGTACTGTATATAAAAAAGTAACGTATTGTATATTATATATATATATATACTACTATATATTATGGACCATACCTGTTGCTTTGCTGTGCTGTTTCTTTTGTTGGGGGGAGTTGTTGTGAACAGTGAAGTTGGTTTCTTTTAGGAATCAAGAAGAGAAAAGGGTGGGGTAGGGGTGGGGTGGGGTTGGTGGGTGGGGTGGTTAAAGAAGTTTCTTTTTTGGTTTGTTTTTTATTTTCATTTGTTTGATATCTGTATTGGGATTCGAGTAAATTTGAATTGGGTGAGCTCTCTAGTAAAGGCAACTCTGTATTCAGGGGACTCGAACCCGATACCTCACTTATTGAGTGAGGCAAGGAGCTTTATTTTTTTTATTTTTCTATTGGTTTTTTACTCTGTGGGGCCCCATTAAATTTGAATTCAAGCCAGAAAGTTTCCTACTTTGTATCTAGAGGAGCTGGAACCCGAGACATTGGTTATTGGTAGGGGGTTTAAGAAGCTTTGCTTAGCTGTAAGAGAAGGGGGACCAATGATTATGATTTTGCTTTTATGTATCTAATTAATTGAGTGGATTCTTGAGAACCCTTTTTAAGTTTTGACTCAATTAAGACTTCATTTATGTGGCTCCCATGTTTGGTGTTTTTGCTTTTTTCCTTTGATGGGGGGGCTTTGTTTTAATTTGGTAATTAATTGCCAAGATCATATGGGATCAGATACTTTGAATTGAATTCAGGTGAATTTGTATCTAAAGTGAAGTTTAAGTTGTGTTGGAGAAAATTAGAAACTGTGTGAAAAAGTCAGAAGGAGAGTTGTGTTGTTTTGTGTTTCTGGTGTTTGGATCATTGATGGCACCAGCTGGGAAGGTTACTGGATTTTACCGTGAGGGGAATGATTGGTATGTTACTATGCTGCATCAGTATTTATTCCGAATGCTTTGTCATGCTTTTTAGTATTTTGTCGTGATTTCTCTATTTCTGTTATTTCTTCTTCGATATGCTTTGATATGTTTTTCCTTGAGTCGGGGGTGTAGGGATAAGGTCTGTGTACGTTCTACGTTTGTGGGATTAATTGGGTATGTTGTTGTCAAAAACCTATTTTGGTTGTATATTTCTTTTACATTATTTCTTGTGTTATGGTTTTACTTGAGTCGTTGAGTCGAGGGTCTATTGGAAACACTCTCTCTACCTCTCAAGGTAGGTGTAAGGTTTGTGTACCCTACTTGTGCAATTAACCGGTTATGTTGCTGTTGTAAAAACCTATTTTGGTTGTATATTCCTTTCTTTTATTTTATCTCTTTTGTTATGGTTTTACTTGAGTTGAGGGTCTATCGGAAACAACCTTTCTACCTTCTCATGATAGGGGTAATGTTGCGTATGCCCCTCCTTCCTCAGACCCCAATTGTGTGATTACACATTTACATGCTGGGTACGTTGTTGTAAAAAACGTATTTCGGTTGTATGTTTCTTTCTTTTACTTCAGTTCTTTTGATATGTTTTTAGTTTTTACTTGAGCCGAGGGTCTATCTAAAACAGTCTCTACCTTGTGAAGGTAGGGGTAAGGCTACACACGCCCCACCCTCTCGGCAGCCCACTTGTGGGATTACACTGGGTATGTTGTTATTGTTGTGTTTTACCTGTCTTTTAAGGGCTAAAGTGAAAGAATTTTGCATAGATATCATTGAAGAGCCAGTTTGGTGATGTGCTTAAGATTTTAATAGGCAATATTGAGTCAAATTTGACGGTAATATTGTGGCAGGGATATTTTCTTGCCGCAAGCGTATTTATCTTTTTGGCTACCAATCTATTTGGTTAATGCCAGTTAAAATATTACTGTATGTCAATACCAAGAGAATAGAGATTCCTTGGCTAGGTCTAAGTTTTGATTGGAGTTTCATTCGAATTTTGTTACTTATTTAACTGTGAAACCTTCGAGCGCCAGTGGCACACGGTTTGATTCTGCCCCTCTACCCTTATCCTCTTAAATTCCATGCTTTTGTATGTGACAATGTTCAAACACGTCAACCCACCCTTCACAAGTTGCTCTCTTACCACTAGATTCCTAGACCGAAGCTTGGAGGGCGAGTCTCATTCACTTTTCAGTATGAAAACATTATAATGTTCGTCAAGTCCAAATTCTTTGATTGTAGATCTGGATAAGTTAGAATTGTTTAGCTGTGTCTTTTTTCTCTTGATTCATAGTTTGGTGACATGACAGGTTTTGCAACGCAAGTTTGGTCAGTGATCTTACCTTGGTAGTGGACGGAGTAAACTTCCACCTTCACAAGGTACTCATTCTTCCTAAAATCTTTAAAATTAAGGATATGCATCTTAGCCTGTGATCTTTTGTGCTAGGCAGTATTGAGGTGAAGTATTGCCTTTATTATTTCTTTTATCATGCATTTAAAGAAACCATTGTTATCATGGAGTTTCGCATTCCAACTTGTTAATTATTTTTTATGTAAGTTTTTGTGTAGAATGCTCTATTTCGGCAAATGTTAAAATTAAAAAAAACTACAAGGGTTAGCGTATATGTGAGATGACAATTTTCTACTTTCCATTTATGCGTTGTTTGATTGTTATATAGCTATTATACCCTTATTTTCCTATTTGTTGAAATGGCAACTAACGGACATAGAGTTGCTACTCTTTCCTTTTTCCTCACGAACCATTCAGTTGAATTGCGGCCCATGGGCAAACTATACGTCAATATCAAAAGTAGCCCTACCAAACTGAATTAGATGCACTAAGTACAATATCGAGCATCGTACTTCAAAGTAATGCTGTTTTTATAGCCTCCTACTTGAGAAAAACACGGAAGTGCTTGTTCAAGAATGAATTAACGTTTGTACAAAATCTACTTTAAAGTTTGTAGTTCGGTTGTACTTGTCTGTGTTCCATGCATGGTACAATCGTTACCACCATCTGCTAATTTGAATGCGATAGGTTTCTGAAATAAATTTGGTGAGTTGCATCTGTTCGTGTTTCCAAAGAGATGGTGATTGTAGGGGTTAATCCAGCCTGGTTCGATGGTCTGGTTGATGAATCCATTCAACTGGAGGCCTGGAAGAGTCGGGCTCTGTTTATACGGGATATGTGAATTCACATGACTCATTTTAGTCCTTCAGATTGCTACCATGAAGCATCACTCCCTCTGTTCTAAAAAGATGGTCCCATTACCCTAGTTGTTCCTAACAAATATGTACTCCCTAAATTTGAAGCTTCTAAAAACAATTGCAGTTACATGTTGTATATCATGATTTTATGGAAGTTATGGGAGATGCTTTTTTGTACTGTTCAGGTTATAAAATAATTTAAATGAACTTCCTTTAAAAATCCACCAACAGAGTCCACATTTGCTTTGGACCATCACTTTCTGAACTATCATTTACTATGTTCGTATATTTAATATGGAATAGCTACCATCAAATGAGATTTGAATAATCAGTCTTGGGAAAGGTTTAATTGACATGATGGCAAGACTTGATGAGGTTGTTTAAAATTATTTCTTTTTCAGTAATAGTAATCCCAGTACTGTCATAAGGTTTAATGAATATGTTGGCAAGACATAATGAGGCTTGAGAGTAATCCTTGTATAGTAAGAATAATCTGAAAAGTATCATAAACTTCATGGATTGTGTATTGGTATTTTCTGTTAAACATGTGACATATGGTCAGAATGATGAGAATTATATTTAGGTTAATCATAACATTTAAAACTGTTTTGGAAATCGCCATTTCCAGCATCTGAAACTATCTAAATTTTCTGGTAATTTCTCTTGATATGTGCTAATCATGAGAAAGAAATTATCGGTTGGCTAATTATCTCCTTTTTCCTAACTGAGAAATTTCTGTTGTTTTCATCTACGAAACTTGATGGATAATGGGCCCTCCACTCTATTCTTCTCCACTTATAGTTTGCTTTGTGTTGGGTAGTTATCACGAACTCATGATGGTAGCTCTTAAAGCTTTATCAAGCTATCATTTATAATTCTTCAATCAATAAACTATACCTCAATTCCAAACAAGTCGCTGCGTATATATACTCTATTTGGATCTATTTCACTCCAAAGAGTAGTTTTTAGTACCTAGTTATTCATTGTATTCCTTTTTGTCATGCCCGTTTCAATTATTGCTGTCTTTAAGATGAGTACTCAAAATTCAAAGTATGAAGTGACTCCCTGATGGTTTATCTGGAACCGAAATAAACTGGAATGCTAATGTTTGCGCCTACTTAGTTTCATCTAGCAGGAGTTTTCCGATTTCACAAAGTTATGAAACCTCTAGTTTAGAACTGATGTGTATACAATCAGTGATCAATTTAAGATGACTATGGTGTCAAATCTTCAAAATAGCTTTACTCTTCTCATGGGTGATTTTCCAGATGCTTGCTTTGATTTCTCCTCCCAATTATTATGTTTGTATTGACACTTTTTTTAAATGTTGTTTTTTGTTCTGCATCCTATAATAATAAAGTGCTGCTGATTTTTTATGGAATCCCCAATTCATGTTTTTACAGCAAATTTAACTTCTTTATATCAAGTCTTGTCTAACAGTCAAAAGATGCTCCGTCTCCAGTTTCCGCTTATGTCGAGATGTGGAAGGATTGACAAAATACTAGAAGCAGCTCAAGGTCCACATGAAGGGACTTCCCTGACAACTTTAGAAGACTTCCCTGGGGGAAGTGACATATTTTTAGTCACAGTTAAATTCTGCTACGGTATTCGAGTAGAATTTACCCCGAGGAACATAGTAATGATTTATTGTGCAGCAGACTATTTGGAGATGATGGAGGACTATGGAGAAGATAATTTACTGTTGAAGGCAGAGGCTTACTTTCGTAAGAATATTCTAAGGAGTTGGAAGGATTGCATATTAGCTCTCCAAAGTTGTGATTCGGTCATTCCAAGAGCAGACAAGCTAGAGATCACTAGTAAATGCTTGCATGCGCTCTCTGTGATGGTCTGCACAGATCCTAGTTTATTTGGATGGCCTATGTTGATGTATGGCAGCTTACAGAGCCCTGGGGGTAGTATATTGTGGAATGGAATTAACACTGGTGCTAAAATCCAAACCATTGAATCTGACTGGTGGTTCGAAGACATCTCATATCTTTCTGTACCATTATTTCAGAGACTAATTCACACAATGGAAGCCAGAGGTATTAGACATGAAAATTTAGCAGGTGCTATGATGTATTACTGTAGAAAGTACCTTCCAGGACTTGGCCGGTGGCAGAGTGGGCAAAGTGGTAAAACTAGAACAGTTGCTAGTTTCAGCATGACACCAGCTGCCGTTGATCAGAAAGTTCTTCTAGAAAGTGTTGTGAAACAGCTTCCTGAATTAAAGGGGAAGTCTTTTTGCCGTTTCTTGTTGGGACTTCTGAGAGTTGCCTTGATACTTGGTGTGAACCACACATGCCAAGACTCGTTGGAAAGGAGGACAGGAATGCAGTTGGACTTAGCGTCCCTAGATGGTTTGCTGATACCTTCCTACTCAGATTCTGATACATTGTATAACACTGACTGTGTTGAACGAATGATTCATCATTTTGTATCTTCTGATCCTGGGATCACTGCAACACCTGATCCATCTTCAATTGAGATAGTAACGTCACCATCATCTGGTCCTTTAAGGAGAGTGGCAAAGTTAATTGACAGCTATATTGCAGAAGTTGCGTCTGATGTGAACCTAAAGCCGAGAAAAGTGCGTTCACTTGCTGAAGCTCTCCCAGAATCTTCAAGATCTCTGCATGATGGGCTATATAGAGCTGTAGACATATACTTTAAGGTTTGTTTTAGTCGCTGTCTCACTGTGTGCTTAATGATTTCATAGCTGATTGTTTGGATTAATTTATTTTCCTGCTAATTGACTGTCACATGATGGTTAATCATTTTATTCTATTCCATCAATGGCTACAATTTAATATCTCACAGCATGTCAATTGCGCATCGACTGTTGAATACGCACTTAAAACATTAAACAGTCTTCATCTCTGAGGGTGGGCCTCTAGTAAAAAGCGAACTGCATCACGGAGAGCTGCTTAATCTTTTTATGCTAAACGATTTCCTAGTTTATTTCTTCTGTTCTCTTTTATGCCATTTGTGCAGTCTTAACACGTATTGACCTTTTATATCATTTTGCGTTGCTTGTTATATTCTCCGTTACTGACCTAGAGCTAAATTACATTCAACTCTACACTGTGAAACCTTTGTAGACTGTTAATGGATTGAAATGATAATTTTATAGGCGCATCCTTGGCTTTCAGAAAAAGAGAAGGAACAGCTTTGCAACATCATCGACTATCAGAAGCTCTCTATTGATGCTTGCGCCCACGCATCCCAGAATGAGAGATTGCCTCTTCGAGTTGTTCTCCAAGTCCTATTCTTCGAGCAATTGCAGCTGAGAACAGCTCTAGCTGGTTGCCTCAATGTCGTGGATACAGAAAGTGTCCCTGCAGCTCCTGTCGCTGGCCCCAGTGACGTGGCAGGTCAAATTGTACAGAGAGATGGATGGGTGACAGTCGTGCGTGAGAACCAGGGTCTAAAGGTGGACTTGGAAAGAATGAAGTCCAGGGTCGGTGAACTTGAAGAAGAATTCAGCAAAATCAAACAAGAGATGAGAAAGGTCACAAAGTCACATAGTTACCTCAGTTCTCCACGCTTTCTTGCCCGAAGGATTGGATGCAAGCTACTTACCCAATCCTCCGACACTCAACCAGATGTGATCGAAAGCACAGGTCCAACCCCAAGATCATCAGTTGAGCAATCGAGAAACTCAAGACACCGTAAAAGTTCCTCTTTGTTCTGATTTCAAGACGAGAACACAGGTTTGATGTCTATACGCCCGAAGAATGCACTTGGTAAATATTTATCCCTACCCCAGAGTCGGTGTTACATGTTTGGAAAAGATTCATCCCTTGATAATTCGAGGCCACCTTGCATAACATACGGCCCTCCTAACACAAGGAAAATGCAAATACATGTCCATCAGAACGATGGACTCCTGATGACAGAAGGTGAGAAGAAGCCAAATTTATGGTTCAATCTCATGAATCTTGACACAAACATAGAACAAAGCTGATACTAGTAAATATTTGTTCCTTTCCTAGGAACAACACAATGGGACTATGTTGTCCACATTTCTCCCTTATACATGTACAGCTTCATGGAGAGTTTTGTAAAGCTACATGATGAAGGTAGGCATAATACATAAATATGCCCTTTAACGTGGCTTCAACTTGCATTTACGCCCTCCAACTCTGGGCGTGCGCACACTTAAACTTGCATGCAACTGAACAAGTACACACATGTATCATATGTGGCATCCTACGTGCATTATGCCACATAAGACACGTGTGTCTAGTTGTTCAATTTTTAAGTATCTATTGTGCACATCCAAAGTTGAAGGTCTTAGATGTAAACAGAGTTCAAGTTAAAAGACATGTTTATGTATTATGCCGCGAAGGTATTCATGTTTTTTGTTTCGAAAGTATACTAGTGTATGTACTAATTGAGTCTGTAAAATGGAGGACTAGTGGGGGCCAATTACATCTTAGAAAAAATATATATATATATATAAAGTTCTACCATTCATTATTTTCAATTTGTATGGACTTCTTGTATTTGTTTGTATCAATTGGTTACATTTCAAGTTTGTTGTTTGAAGGGTAGACTTAAATTTGATTGTAATTTTGCTAAAAGGAAATGGAGAAACTTAGAATTATTTTAGACATGATACATAGATAGACACGCTTGCTTGGCCTCGACCGACAATTAAGCACTCCAATTTTAAGAATGCACGTGTAGATATCTCAACCCCAATTAGGATTTTATTGTGTATGTTGCTCCTCGTACGATTTTACTTGTGACTAAGTATCTTTTTTAATTAGAAGGGGTGCCTTAGAGTAACCGGTAAAGTTGTTGTTATATGAACTGGAGGTCACGAGTTTAAACCTTGGAAACAATACCTTGTGATGGGGTTCTTTCTTGAATCCTGCGCATAGCGGAAGTTTTAATGCATTGGAATGTTCTTTTAAGTATTTTTTTAATTTGATTTCTATTTTTGTTTGTCATATTTGACAAATCAAGAAAAGACAAATTTCTTTTCCTTGTTTCGCACGTACCATTAACCATTTATTCTCCACATTATTTTTCAATATCTATTAATACTAAACATCAATTAACACGGTTAAAATGATAATCATCGTTTTAGGTATGTCAAGTCAAAATATGAAAAGTAAATTTGAACTAGGGAATAGGAATATCTCTCTTACTTCTTGCACCGAGCTATCTTTTTTTCTTTCTAGAAAAATAACATAAACATACACCTTAACTTACCATATTTACACAAATCATCACTCTTACAAAGTAATTCCAAAAATTTCAACTAATTATTAATCTTCATTAAATGTATCAGGAGCTAATTATGTATCTCAATAGATTCAAAATCGAAAAAACTATATCAAGAGCTAATTATATATCTTTACAAAGAAAAAAATGTATTTCATTGCATAAATTATGTATCTCGATGAATCAAAATAATAAAAAACTGCATCAAAAGATAATTATGTATCTTTACAAAGGAAAAATGTATTTTTGTTGGATGTATCAACAGACCCACAATCTAAAAAAATATATCAGAAGCTAATTATGTATCTTTACAAAAAAAAAATGTATCTTTATTGTATTATCTATCTAGATAGATCCAAAATCGAAAAAATATATAGAACCTTAATTATGTATCTTTATAAAGGAAAAAATATATTTTCGTTGAATGTATCGGAACTAATATATATCTCGACAAATTCAAATCATAACTTCAATAATTATACAAAATATTGAAATTCCGGATTTATATCGAAAATTTTCTTCAAATTATCGGAATCTGTGTTTGTTTTCTCGTACGTTGTTGGTACCTCGTACTCAGTATAAAAATTCAGTAAGTGAGCTTTGGTCATTTCATGTTACAATGGCACTGCTGCTTCAACTTCAACCATCACTTTCCAACATATCTAATCTTTCGATTTCTCCAAATGTATCCAATCCAAACAAATCCTTAAACCTGTCAAAAACCTCATTAATTTTCGCGAACAGTACTCCTCATAGGACTTTCAGAACAATCAAATGTACTGGACAAGAATCCATTATTCATACAGATAACGGCAAAGGAGGTAACGGCGGTGATCACGGCGGCGGCGGTGGTGGTGGTGGTGGTGGTGGTGGTGATGATAATTCTGATGGTGATGAGGAAGAGTTTGGAGCAGTAGTGAAGTATGATGAAGTGGTTAAAGAGGCTGAAAAGTTAGGTGTGGATTTGCCTAATGATATGTTGGAAGCTGCTAAGACTAATGGGTTGAGGAGATTGATATTGACTCGTTATTTGGATATGCAGGTGAAAATAACGTTTGTCTTATTTTCCGTTTTAGTTCGTTTTTGGAAAGAATGTCTTGTTTCCATTTTTAGAAACTCTTTAGATAGTTTATAGTATTATCTTGTGGTTGTCTTTGTTTCCTGCATTAGCTAGCAGCAGTGTGTTATCCCACTTTGTTGTGTGCTTTTACATTCTGTGTTTGTTATACTGTTATCTGTCCTTAGTCGGTGGTCTATCGGAAACAACCCCGGTACTTCATCTGAGGTTGTAGTATGGTTTGTATTCACTTTACCCTCCTTAGACCCCACTTTGTGGGAATACACTGGGTATATTATTTTTGTTGTTGCTGCATGTTTAAGACGATAAGATTAAATAACATTTTA
The DNA here is from genome assembly GCF_002878395.1 of Capsicum annuum. Lineage (NCBI taxonomy): Eukaryota > Viridiplantae > Streptophyta > Magnoliopsida > Solanales > Solanaceae > Capsicum > Capsicum annuum. The sequence goes on along the minus strand of NC_061121.1, from coordinate 230,983,135 downwards.
ATACATTGCACTAGTGGCGGAACCAGAGTTTTTACTAAAGAGATTCGATTTGTTTGTCTTATTTTCGTTTTTAGTCCGTTTAAAAAAAAATCGTCTCTTTCCATTTTTTTTTGTTAACCGTAGTGTCTAGTCCAGCTTGCGTGCATCTTGACTAATTATACAAGATATCTGCCAGCTCCCACCAGCAACAGGTATGTAACAGATGGGAAGAAATCACCTAGTGTTTGTCTCTTTTGTGAATTGAACGTGAGACCTCATGAAGTTGGGGTCGATCCCACAGGGAATAGGTCGAACTCATAAATCAAACTTGTTGAAGTAGCCGGAAATGCAAGAAAGTAAATGGGGGGATTTGCAATAAGCCGTAAAAGTAACAAGTTGTGAATGCTTTTGGTTGTAAACAATTTGAAACGAACACTAGGACTGTGTTCTTCTTGGCTTCCTAACTCCGTAAGTTTCTCGTGCTCAATCCAACTATCTCACCGCCACACATGCAGAATCAATTGTTCAACGTAACTTCATTGAACTACTACGCCACACTCTTGGGTGCTACTTGTCCATTATACTAGAAATGGATGTTCAGCGATACATGTCTGATTTGAAAAACCAAGGGATAATATCTCATTTCTACCGATTTGATCCTTAATTATTAATTACCGTCATTACCTAATATATTTTTCAAAGTGTTGAAGTAATTATATTCAGAAGGTGATTTATGATAAACTTACCCTTATCATTTACTGTTTCTTAACCTGTGTGCCAAGTCAAAAGTGGACAAGTAAAGATGGACGGAGGGCGTATTTGTTTGTCTGGTTGTGACTTCGGCACGGAGTTTAAGAAAGTAAATTAGACTATTGGTATTAAACTAAAGACAAACAAATAAATTGAAATGGAGGGAATACTAATTTTAATGTATTTTGTTTGGATGGTTGTTACGTATTGTTTCATGTTGTGTTGTATTGCACTGTATTCTTAGTCGTTAATTGGATATGCAGGTGAAAATAAGTGTACTCTACTCCGTTTCTATTTGTTTGTTTTATTTTCCTTTTGGGTTCATTTCAAAAAGGATGTCTCTTTCCTGTTTTAGCAGCTTTTTAGTTTCAACTTTCCAAGTGACATGTTTAAGATGATAAGATTAAAGGACATTTTGGTACATTACACTAGTGGCGGAGCCAAAGGTTTTCACTAAAGAGATTCAAAATATGAAGAAAGTGGGGTTCAATATCTACTATATATACATTAAAAAATGATTTTGATCATGTATAAACCGTGTAATATTTTTGGATGAACCCGCGCCCTAACTGGCTTATGCATATCTTTAGTTTAAGACAACAAGATTCAGTAGTCTTATTTACTTTCTTAAAACTTTGTGTCAAGTAAAATTAGACAATCAAATTGAAACAGAAGGAGTACTAATTTTGATGTATTTTGTTTGGATGGTTGCTACATATCATTTTATAATATATTGTATTGTACTGTATTGTTTTGATGAATTTTATAGTTGGATCTCTGTATTTTTTTTCATCATTACCTGATGCCACACCTCAGCAATTTGAAGGACAAACTCCATAAAAAAAAAGTAGGATACAGGAAGAGCTATTATAAAAATGTAGAGTAAAGGATAAAATAAGATTATTAGTTAATAAATAAAGAAAAAATAAAATAATGGCACGATCATACTAATGTACTAACTTCGATGCAAAGTGTTCAGTTTTATTTGATACGCTGTGTGTAGATGTACTGGTTGAATTTTTGAATTGGTATTTGACGTCCAGGGTTCAGCTTGGCTGCTGGGATTTTTGGTGAGACATTGCTCAATGCTGAGAAATCGAATGCTTGCTGATCCGTCGTTTTTGTTTAAAGTCGGAACAGAGGTTAGTTTGATAATCTGGGAGCTATGTTTTCTTTTACTTGTCAAAAATAAATAAATATTGGGAGGTAGTGATGCGTGTACTTTGTTATGGCTGATCAGTAATATCATAAGGAGTTGGATGATTGGTATTATCGATCGACAAATATGCCACAAATACTGCATGGAAGATAGCCTAGACACCACGGTTATAAAATTAATGAAGAAAAGGAACATGCGACAAATATTTCATTCTTTAATAGTAATGGTTGTGAAATGTGTTTGATTTGCATTTGTATCATATTGGATACTAACTTACTAAGTAGCCACTGTGACGTGAGGTGTGCATGACTCAAGTACGAAGCTTGTAGTAAGTGACTATGGAATAGGTTACTCTCTTTTACGAAGCTGTGGGGACTGTCATTTGGCCATTTGAAGCAACTTTTGAAAGAAAAAAAAAGAAGAAGACAAGTTTGTGTAACTGTTAGTCCTCTATGGACGATAATCCGTGAGTCACAAACAATCAAAAACGGAAAAGAATCAATAGAAAATGAAAAAGGAGGAGCCAAACGACACATGCTTACAGATATTCAAGGAAATATATTGGTTGTAACTTGCTATTGTGGGTTGTGGAAAATGGATTAATAAGTAGTTTAACCGACGGATAACTTTGTATAGCAGTTAAAGAACTGGTAGCTAACAAGCTTGATTGTTCAAGTGTTTAAACATGATAAGACTGGCAGTTCATACGTAATCTGATGTATTGCAGATTGTCATCGACTCGTGTTGTGCAACATTTGCAGAGGTTCAGAAAAGGGGAAAGGATTTCTGGGCAGAATTTGAGTTGTACGCGGCTGATCTTCTAGTTGGAATTGTTGTTGACATCGCACTGGTAGGCATGTTGGCCCCTTATGTGCGAATAGGCAAGCAGTCTGTTTCAAACAGCACTTTTGGACGCTTTCGACATGCTTGTGGAGCTCTTCCCAGCAGGTGACTGATTTATTTGTGCACCTTCATTTGTACAGGACCCTCTGCTTTCTTTGTCGTCCAAGTCATGTACAACTCCAACCTTTGTACTTTCTGTTCTCATGATTTTGAGGATGTCACACAACATCTAGTTCCTACACTAATGGCATCATAGTAACAACTGTCACGTTCTTCTGAGAGATAGTTCAGTAAGCTAGATACAGAAAGTAATTCTATGTTCATGAAATTGTTTCACTTCGTCTTAGCTGAAAACTCTCCGCTCATGCAGTTGCACCTTAGTCATAACACAAAAATTATCCATATTCTGTTAGTTATCTGGAGTTATTTTTGTCTGTCACACATAGGTTCAAATGGGAAAACAACTTTTACAAACTACTGGACAAACTTTTAAGTGAGATGAAATGGACGATCAATATGATCGTAAAGAGATGAAATGGACGATCACTATGATCATAAAAGTTATCTTAATCTACCAGTCAAATGTAAAATGTATATATCTCTGTGTCTGAATGCATTTTGCCATTGGAATATTCAAATTGAGAGTGAAGAGAAACATACAATTGGATCTATGCAGCATAGAAATAAATGCCTCTACGGAGACTTATCAGGAAAGCATATCCTTACCTCTTTGTAGCATCGAGTCAGCAGAGGTTTGAGACATAAGATCTCAACACAGAGTAAAAGGTTGAAATAATTTCTCACTCTTGGATTCTGACACCGTGGTTATTAGGGGATCAGATGAAGAAGGTTTTGATGTTGATTCAACTACCTATTATTGCAAAAATTAAAACCGGTTTGAGATTCTTCGGTTGGATTTTGTTCGTTTAAAGGTGATGAGTGGTGATTGATTTGGATAACTTGTAATAGAATTGGCAGCCTCTTCTTTAGTAGATCCAAATCGCAAGCTGTGACAAGATTGAAGAATTTTAACGTAGCAGAAACAAACTACACAACATGCGTGGATATTAAACTTTCACTCTAGTTGACTAAATGGTGAAATCAGGAAGTTGTGATCCAGATACTCAGTCATCATCGGTGAATAAGCATCGACTAAGAGTCTAAGACTATACCCTTCCGAGATAGTTTCTGAAAAAACTAAACTATATTCTTACACAAGTTTCTTCATACTTCTATCAGAAATTTTGAGAATGTTTAGCTATTTTATGTGCCTAAACAATTAACCTTTGGGGGTTTAAATACTGTCGCACTAGCCCATATATTTTATTTGCATGGACAGCCTTGGTCAAAGGCCAATATCTCTTCTTTTTCTTCATCTTTTAAGAATATGTATGTTGTTGACCTTCAGAGACTTAATCCTTCTTTTGAGTATAGTTACTTCTGCTGACCGTTAAGATTACCATGGCAAGCTTCACCATTTTAGGTTCAAAACATGTTATGAAAGTTGCCGAGCTTCTTGTAGAAATGGACCTAGGTATGGGTATTATGGTGTTCTTCTTAAAAAGTGTTGGCTGCATTAACTGCATGCTAGCACTTTGATTTTTGAAAGTTCTCTTGTTCGGTTAGCTTAAGACAGATGATTTAATGCTTCCAGAAGGGTGCGAGGTTCTACGTGAAAACTGGGAGTAACACGATCAGTGCATCCTTTGTTTTTTTGTTGGTTAGGTTTCATGGTCTATCCTCATGATGCTATGACAGAAGATAATAGCAGTGTTTCTGGTTCTTATTTCTGAATATCCATTTTTCTGCAGTGTTTTCGAAGCTGAGAGGCCAGGGTGTAAATTTACATTGCAGCAGCGTATTTCGACGTATTTCTACAAGGTATAAATATAAGAAGTTGAGCTTCTTTGCTATCTTTTAGATGATTTTGGTATTTCCAGTGTATAAAGGTGATAGATCTTGGATAAGAGATCTTGTTTCCATGTGAATAATCGGTTATTTTTTTGGTGGTTGCCCGTGTATTGAGTAATTCTGTCGTTCTTGAAGCAGTTACTTTTTAGCTTTATAACCTATTTCGCTTTCATGACTGCTAGGGATTTTTGTATGGCTCAGTTGGATTTGGGTGCGGCCTCATTGGCCAGGGCATCGCAAATTTGATAATGACTGCTAAGAGGTATGTTTTCGAAACACTCTCCACACACTAGTTCACTTGAACTGTCAACGCACACCAACTTTCGGCCAGCCCGATATTCAATCTACAATTGTTGGAACTTTGTGTACTCTCTACATGCAATGGTATCTGCATTTGATTTCTTTCATATTCTTCTTAACATGGATATTGTGAGAAATAAAGGAGAAAAATATTATTGAATCTTTGTATCTACATTATTACGTTGAAACCTTATTTATCGACACTATATTACAATCCTTTTCCAAGTAGGATTTTATATATTATTCCTATTCCGACTTATATTCTAACAGATATTATCGGAACTTTGTGTACTCTCTGTCAAGATATCATGCTATTTTCCAACAAATATGGAATATCGTAAACCTGTAGCTTGTGTGTGCACAACTTCTCAAAATGTAGCTATTAGAATGTGTACATCTTTATTCACTCTGATGTCATAAATTCTATCTTCTGTACTTCCATTATGATGCGTAGTTTCTGTTTCTGATCGCCATGAAATCAGCTGCCCGTCTATTCAGCTAAACGGTGTGCTGTTCATTCTCATAATATGTTGACATCTGATATTCTTTATGTGTCTAACAGGAGCATCAAGAAGTCAGAAGAGGACATACCTGTCCCTCCTTTAATAAAAAGTGCTGCACTCTGGGGTATGTTCAACTGCTTTTAGATTGCGTCTTTGAATATATTTGCTAAATATTTATAATGCAAAGGGAAAACTCCAGATTGAAAATGTTCTGTGTGTAACCGTATATGCATAGAAGATAAGCTGGAATTCACTGTTCCTATATAGAATAGGGAATTTCTAGGACCCTCGCTATTTCTGTTTAGCGCTCTATCTCTTCATGATTACTGATCGAAGGATTTTCCCATTTCTTCTATCATCTTACAATTCTCATTTATATACTAATTGCATATATGTGGTCATGTTGTTCAAGATACTTGTTTAAGTTCCTTTGCACATGGAAACTCATTTGCCAAAGTTCGTTTGACATACAACTATCATTTTGCCAATAATACCCCTCGTATTTCAAAAGATATTTAAGAATAGAAGTGTAAAAAAAGTTGATCTAGTCTTAACGAGAAACGGTTTTTCTTCAATTGAGTAAAAAAATGTATTTATTCAACTAAAGTGCTAAACAATGATTACATGCTAATATGCCGGTGACATGCTTATATTTGATCCAATTTAATATATTGTGCAGAGAACAACACTATTTTTGTCTCTTTGTTTTGACAAGGTAAGTGTATTTCATTCGTAAACAAGGCCGAGTTGGCCATATAAAAGAACTATTTTCGTCTCTTCTAACTGTAATATGAGAAATCTAGGTGAAATAAACGTAATATTGGGATTTGAAATTATAAAGAAGTAAAGATGGCATAATGCTGTCACAAGAACATTATGAGGAGAGAGTTACATTGTATGTTGTGCTATTCATTAGTTTTGAGCCGGGGGTCTATCGGAAACAACCTCTCTATCTCACCTCTGAGGTAGTGGGATGGACTGCGTACACTTACCCACCCATACCCCACTTTGTGGGAACATACCGGGTATGTTGTCGTTGTTGTTGTTGTGTTGTTCATTAGTTGGGTTCTTTATATGATAACCTCTGTGCTGATGGAGATTTGACTGATATCAAATCATTACAATTATTGCGAAGTGTTTTCTGCTGTCAAGTCTGCATGTATTGTAGCCTTTCTCTACTTTTTGCTTGACTTGACTTGTTTCCTTCTTCCATTTTCATTCAGGATTCTTTCTGGCAGTCTCTTCGAATACTCGATACCAAATTATAAACGGATTAGAGCGCTTAGTTGAAGCGTCGCCCGTGGCAAAACGCGTCCCCCCTGTCGCCCTGGCCTTCACCGTGGGTGTACGATTTGCTAACAATATTTATGGTGGTATGCAGTTTGTGGAATGGGCTAAGCTCAGTGGTGTGCAATAAGAAATGTGTTGGCATGAATAAGAACTCCAATGCTGTTCAATCTTATAGGAGCATTCAATTAGAAAATAGGAGTAGCTCATTAGACACCCCACCCCCCCCCCCCCCCCACACACGTAATTCGGACTTTCTAAAAATACTGCCGCACTTGTGGCGGATCCTCTAGAAATATGCTACTACTCTTGGAAGATCCGACATGTACCCGAACATTTTTGAACACTTAAGCAACATAGCGCGCGCTAATGTTAGCCATTTCTCTTGTTTGATTGGTGATGTCAAGGAGTTATCTTTAACATTCTTTGATGAATTGGTAAAACTGCATTTTTGCTTAGATGGCTAAGCAAATGCCTAATGCCATAAGAGTAAGATATTGTGTTATGGTCTATTTATGTGTGAATTGATGTTAGTAGTATCTTGGCTTGTTTAGCTATTAGCATTGCCAATTTGGAGTTGCTTTCATAACTTTGAAGAAGGGGAGCGTCGGAGTAGCTGGTAAAGTTGTTGCTACGTGATCAGGAGGTCACGGGTTCAAGTTTTGGAAACAGTCTCGGGCAGAAATGCAAGGTAAGACTGCGTACAGTACACCATTGTGGTGGGGCCCTTTCTTGGATCTTGCGCATAGCGGAAGCTTTAGTGCATCGGGTTGTCCTTTTTCCATAACTTTGAACCACCATGGTTACACCAAATGACACTGGAAATGAGTGATCTTGAACCGCGAATGACATTGGAAATGGGTGATCTTGAACCTTTGATCCCTGTTTGTTTCTATCGAGTCGTGGGCTAGCTGTCACTGAAACGGCCCAAAAATGATTAGTTCGCTCTGTTTCACCCATCTGACCACCCAAATGATCCAGGTTGACCCACCGGACCACCCACATCTGCTCCTCCATAGCCCCTTGGGGGGTCGCCTGTCGATTTTTGCCCACATTCGCCATCGGGCCCCGGGCCCACCCACCCGTCAAATTTCTTATGGTGAATAGTTGAAACTTATTTAGGGATAAGTTTTGTCCATTTGACAAGCGGGATCAGAAGTTCACAATCACTAATTTTTCAGGCTATTTTTGTAAATCGTATGAAAAAACTTTCGGCTTTCTTGAATGAAGTCATTTTTATTTTTGAGATAGGTCAAACATAATTTTTAATCCTTATAATTGAATTATTTTTGTAAATACACCCCAAAGAATGTAGTTCACATGGAGGAAGAAGTGATTAAAATTATGTAATGATTTAAGTCTTTCAACTTTAATGATGATCATCTACCTAATGAAAACATAATTATGAAATCCCTTTAGCTATTTGAGTCCCTTATATATCAACAAACAAGCTTTCTTCATATTTTTGGTGTTTCGATTATTGCACTATTTAATTATTACTATTCCTTTTTATTATTTAAATACTATGTTATGTTTTTTTTTTTTTAATTTGCTATGTCTTTTTTATTTTTGTATATTTTTTATTAATTGTTTTGATCTGCATTATTCGAGTCTAAGGTTTTGAAAATAGTTATTTACTTTCACAAGATAGAAGCAAGATTTTTGTATTCTCTACTCTTTTCAAATTTCGATTACAAAATACACCAAGTATATTATTATGACCGTAGAAATCATCTTTTTTTAACAACAAAAAAAAAAATTGTAAAAATCATCTGTTATGACTTTAGCTCTTATAAATTTTAGTTAACCGATATTTAAATTTTAATTAATTACTACGATAGTAAACAACATAGTAACATCCATAACCAAATGCAACCACTTAAACATAGTTAACATCAAATGATACCACGTGTCAAAAGCCAAAGACTACATGACTAAATGATATTATGATAGACAAGGTGCTCTAGGCAACCGCCAAACTAAAGACTACAAGAAGAAGCTAGTACCAGAACAACACTCGACTACGTATTAATCTTTCACCCTTATTCTTGACCTTCACACACGTCTATGCAAGCTAAAGACTGTAAGTATAGGTTAATATTAAAACAATGCTCGACTACCTACTAACATTTTACTCTTATCCGCAACTTCCACACTCATTATTCTTAAAATCACGTCCTCGATAAGCTGAGATGTGTGGTATATCCTCTCTAACGTACAGAGAAAGTGTATGATTTTTTTGATATTTCGAAAATAACTTATTTTAAAAATGGCTTTAAGAGTAAAATACTATCCTCTAATTAAAATACTTTATCTTTTTGACATTTCGAAAATACTATCCTTTAATTAAAAAAACTAAAAATTACACAAATACACAATTTATGTTTTCAATATTACAAAAAATTTCCAACTCCCTAAATATATAACAAAAATTCCAACCTATACACAGAATATTATGTATATGTCGGCTATGCTATGTATATTAATAGGGGGAGAGAGTAAAGTAATTAAAAAAGTAGGAGATAGTATAATTGGGTTGGTATTTATGTTATTTATACAAAAGAGAAGGCAATTTGCCAAAAAATTCTGCTATGCGCAGAATTCGGAAAAGAATCAACCTTTATTTTATGTTTTTATCCGAGATTATTTTCACGATTTGAAATCATGACCTTGCATCGATAATTTCTTTTTATTTTTCATTTTATAAAAAAACCTTCATTTATTTGTAACTAGTCTTCAATTTTTCCCTTTTTTTTTTTTTTTTCATTTCATGCTTATGTTCAAAAATTCAAAATCAAACTAAATAAAACTTCAAAAAGTCGTCTTCTCCGTCCCATCTATACGACGGTTTAATTTTTTTTTACTTTTTTTCCAAATTTTCTTTCTGTTACAGTCCACTTTCTCTCTCTAGATCAGACCACTTTCTCTCTCTACCTATACATACACATACACACACATCCTCCCTATATCTATACATTTCTCTATTTCCCATTTCCCTTCGCAAATTTGAACCGTCCGATCATCGTTGGTGAGATCTGAAGGGTGATTGATTGATGGCGTTATCAGGGATGAGAGGATTGTCGGTGTTTATAAGCGATGTTCGTAATTGCCAGAATAAAGAACAGGAACGTCTTCGTGTTGATAAAGAGCTTGGTAATATTCGTACTCGATTTAAGAACGAAAAGGTTCGTAGCTGTATATTACTCAATTACATTCATTTTTTACTTGTTATGTTTTGTTTTATCAGAGTTGATTTGACTAATTTTTTGAGCTAAATTGAAGTAGATTAATTTAATATTTTGATGTTCGAAAACTCCATTTAGATATTCAAAAACTATACCAAAAATAAAATAGCTGTATATAAATTTCTATAAGTTTATTAATCTAATTTGCCTAAGTTTTGGAGCTAAATTGAAGTAGATTACTCTAAATTATAAATTTGTCTAAGTTCTGAAGCTAAATTGAAGTAGATTAATTTAATATTTAAATATTCAAAAACTACACGAAAAATGCTGTAGCTGTATATAAATTTGTCTAAGTTTTGGAGCTAAATAGAAGTAGATTAATCTAATTTGTCTAAGTTTTGGAGCTAAATCGAAGTAGATTAATCTAATTTGTCTAAGTTTTGGAGCTAAATTGAAGTAGATTAATTTAATATTTTGATATTCGAAAACTATACGAAAAATGCTATAGCTGTATATAAATTTATCTAAGTTTTGGAGTTAAATTGAAGTAGATTAATTTAATATTTTGATATGCGAAAACTAGACGGAAAATGCCATAGCTTTATATGAATTTGTCTAAGTTTTGGAGCTAAATTGAAGTAGATTAATCTAAATTACAATAGTTGTATATAAATTTGTCTAAGTTTTGGAGCCAAATTGAAGTACATTAATCTAAATTTTAAGTATTTGAAAACTATACGGAAAATACTATAGCTTTATATAAATTTGTCTAAGTTTTGGAGCTAAATTGCAGTAGATTAATTTAATATTTTGATATTCGAAAAGTATACGAGAAATGCTATAGTTGTGTATGAATTTGTCAAAGTTTTGGAGCTAAATTGAAGTAGATTAATCTAAATTTTAAGTATTTGAAAACTATACGGAAAATGCTATAGCTTTATATAAATTTGTCTAAGTTTTGGAGATAAATTGAAGTAGATTAATTTAAGATTTAGATATTCGAAAACTATACGAAAAATGCTATAGCTGTATATGAAATTGTCTAAGTTTTGGAGCTAAATTGAAGTAGATTAATTTAAGATTTATATATTCGAAGACTATACGAAAAATGCTATAGCTGTATATGAAATTGTCTAAGTTTTGGAGCTAAATTGAAGTAGATTAATCTAAATTTTAAGTATTTGAAAACTATACGGAAAATTCTTTAGCTTTATATAAATTTGTCTAAGTTTTGGAGCTAAATTGAAGTAGATTAATTTAAGACTTAGATATTTGAAAACTATACGAAAAATGCTATAAGTGTATATGAAATTGTCTAAGCTTTGGCGCTAAATTGAAGTAGATTAATCTAAATTTTAAGTATTTGAAAACTATACGAAAAATGTTGTAGCTGTATATAAATATTTCTAAGTTTTGGAGCTAAACTGAAGTAGATTAGTCTAAATTACTATAGCTGTATATAAATTTGTCTAAGTTTTGGAGCTAAATTGAAGTAGATTAATCTAAATTATCATAGTTGTATATAAATTTGTCTAAGTTTTGAAGTTAAATTGAAGTACATTAATTTAATATTTTGATATTCGAAAAGTATACGAGAAATACTATAGTTGTATATGAATTTGTCTAAGTTTTGGAGCTAAATTGAAGTAGATTAATCTAAATTTTAAGTATTTCAAAACTATACGAAAAATACTATAGTTGTATATTACTCAGTTACGTTCATTTTTACTTGTTATGTTTTGTTTTACGATAGTTGATTTGACTAATTTTTGGAGCTAAATTGAAGTAGATCAATTTAATATTTAGATATTCGAAAACTATACGAGAATGCACTGTGTATGTTGACGTCGTTGTTGTTGTTGTAGATATTCAAAATCTATACGAAAAATACTATAGCTGTAGTTTTGGAGCTAAATTGAAGTAGATTAATCTAAATTTGAAGTTTCTAGAAACTATACGAAAAATACTATAGCTATATGTAAATTTGTGAAGTTTTGGAGATAAATTGAAGTAGATTAAGTGAAAGACCATAGAAGACAAAGGAAAGAAATTAATTAGAAGCCTTTAACTTATAAGTTGCTGAGCAGCCAGCAATTTACAAGTTGCTGTGCAGCGAGTAACTTATAAGCTGCTGGGCAGCCATCAACTAACAAGATGTTGCACTTGTTGATGAGGTTTCAATTCTCCATCTTGTAATCCCCTCCCCGGTTTCTCCTTCCGATACCCCACTTTTTTTATAAAAACAAAAAAAAGTTATGTTATACTCTTAGTTGTGTCTACCTGAATACAGAGTTTAAGATATTCAGATGGCTTATACATATTTTTAGTGATAATATAATGGAATATTAACAATGTATTGAATAGTTCAATGTATTTGGTTTCTTCAAAAATTTGAAATTTGTATAGAAAATGACTGTCAAATTAACAATAAGAAAATTACAATGTCATACATTTTGGACTTCCAGAAAAGGGAAGAATTTCATATAAATTGGCACAAAAGGAGTACTTTTTAGGTAAACAATGTGAAGTTCTGGTTAATAAGGAAATATAGCAGTTTCAAGGTCTATTAGATACTGGAGGGGACATGTTAAACAAGGGGTTTTCCTTTCATCATTAACTTGATGCATTCAATGACAATGAATTACTGCATCCAAGTGTGACCTAGTGACCAATGGAGTGGGTTGAGAACTATGAGGTGTCAGGTTCAAATCCAGCCGACGACAGAATGTGATTTCTTCTCGTTTGTCGTAACCTTGGTGGATAGAGTTACCGGGTACTAGGTACTTGGTACTTGTTGGTACTTGTTGCTGGTGGGAGTTGACAAGTATCTAATGATATTAATCGATGTACGCACAAGCTGGCTCAAACAACTTGGTTATCAAAAAAGAAATTGACCATGACTTATTGATAGTGTAAACCAAAATTAGGCGTGTGAAAAAGCACTTAGCGGCAGTTGTGCTAGTGCAACTCATGCCTAGAGTGTTGAAGGGAGTAGCTTTTGTCTATGCCAATAGCCAATCTAACACTAGTATCTGTTTTATGTATGTGATATTACATTTGTCGCAAGTTTGTGTCAGCTCCCTCAAGGAAGTTTAGCCCCAAGTTAATACACTCTTATACACTCTTACACTCTTATACACTCTTCCTTGTGTCAGCTCCCTCAAGGAAGTTTAGCTGGCCTATTACTATAATACTCTTTATGTTCTGCTAAAGAGTTGATGACTTTGAAATATGATCGAAAATGACTGTATCATCTACATAAAGTAGGTGACAGATTACCAACTCCTCTCCTATACACCCCGTTACCAATTTTGAAGCCTTTTAACCACTTGTTTTGAATTGCAATCCTCATTATCCTGGTAAAACCTTCCATGCCTTTAATGAAGTGGAAGGGCGATAGAGGATCACCCTGTCTGAGTCCCTTTCTGAATCACTTTCTGATGGAAAAAAACCCACAGGTTCTCCTTTTCACTAGGATTGAGAACCGGACAATTTGAGTGCATAGTCCAATTCATTTCAACCACATATAACCAAATTTTGTCTAAGTATGCTAAGTAGGAAGTCCTAGTTTAAATGGTCATATGCGTTTTCTGTGTTTAGCTTGCACATAACTCCAGGAACATCTCCTCTCAACCTGGAATCCACTTACTTACTGGCTATCGTGCTGAACCTGTGATGTGTCTTTCCTTTATATATGCCATATGATGTTTGTTCACTAACTTGCTCACTATCAGAAGGGTGGAATACTAGTATCATGATTAGTTATCCCGGAATAAAACAATGAAAATGACAATAATTAGCCATGAGGCCCCTCAAACCTTCTTATGTTAAAGAAGGTGGAGGGTTCTTTATGTAAACAAACAACTTCTTAGAAATTATGTAATGCGTGTTATTTTTAATACAAAAAACCACATAATCAATTAGAAATAATACTAAGATAACTGAACAAACCAGCATAACTTTTCTTCTCAAATCAAATGACCCCTTAGTAGTTTAGACGCAGTATGAGCTATAGGCACTTGGTGCTCTTTCAAGAGCTGCTCAATTTAAGCAAGGCTAAAGCATTAACAGATTTATAATGATTAACTCATCTACTGCATCTAGTGTAACATTCAATTTCATTGTGTATAATGTCAAAATGGATGCCTGCCTAGGAAAAAATGAATGTGAGAAATATTGCAGAAATAGGTGTGCTGTTAACTTAGGCATAAAATGTTATTTTTTGTAATAGGGAGGCTATTATAGCTTCTTTTTCTCTTTATCCATCTATCCCGTTATATTTTTTGCTTGTTTTTTTTTTATCCCCCTTCTCTTTTTTTTTTTTGCCGACTTTTATTCAGGTAAACCTTAAGTCCATAAGTCCTGATGATTGGGTGTCTTTTGTAGAGAACCATGTCGTGTTGTAGGTTCTTTGCTCTTTGTTATACTTCTTGTATACGGCTGATTTTGGCCTTGTGATTAATGAAATTGTTTACCTGATCAGAAAAAACATAAGTCCTGCAAGCTATGCTTTGTCATCTGGGAGCAGGCCTTACCCTATTTGCTCACTGCTCTCCCAAGTTTGCTTTTTAAATTTTTGTTTTTCATCTTCTTTTTTCCCAAATACATCAATCATTGACCTCCCTCATCGTATGTTAAATTAACATAGACATTGCCCATGAATATTGAAATTGTATTGTGTTATGCAGGGTTTGACACCATATGAAAAGAAGAAATATGTCTGGAAAATGCTGTATATTCATATGCTTGGTTATGATGTGGACTTTGGTCACATGGAAGCTGTATCTCTGATTTCTGCTCCAAAGTATCCCGAGAAGCAGGTACCTCATTTTCCCCTTTTTTTCCATTTCTAGAGATGGATAACTCGTCAAAATTGGTTTATGTGAGATAAAGTCTTTCATCTTTTTTATTGACTTGATAAATATGACTAGTATATTGAAAATGTATGAAAACACAAGTAGTTGTGGTACATCTTGCTTTTTATGCTAGCATTTTGGTGATACCCATGCTGAATGAAACACACTATCTGTTTGGTTTATTCATAATGATTCTTATCCTTCTAGAGGTCAATATTTTCTCATAAAACCATTGTTGTCTTGGATTTACATTGATTAAGTTGGAGACGATTATGGTTTTAAATGTCTTATTTTTACTTGGTAATTTCCATGCATCCATATTGATAGGTAAGAGAGCATATGCTATTCTTCCTGGTGCTGCACCTTCTTCTTCTTCTTCTTTTTTTTTAAATGTAATTTAATGGCGTAAAGCTTTGACTGATTGCTTTGGTATTTCGCAGGTTGGATATATAGTGACATCATGTTTGCTCAATGAGAATCATGATTTTTTGAGATTAGCAATCAACACAGTACGCAATGATATAGTCGGACGCAATGAAACTTTCCAGTGTCTTGCGTTGACATTGGTACGAGTTTCAGATCTTTTCTTCTCTCTTCCTAGAAGCAGTTGTTCTTTGTTAGTTTGTTACAAGTTTCAACTGTTTGATATATCTGTGCAGGTTGGAAATATTGGGGGAAGGGAATTTGCAGAATCTCTAGCTCCTGATGTTCAAAAGTTACTTGTAAGTCAATACTTGCTGTAGCCATCCAGTATCCCAAATCTATGACTGACGTGGGCTTTCTTTTCTTCTCTTTTTTCCTTTTTGTTGAGTCAGATATCAAGTAGTTGCAGGCCATTGGTGAGGAAGAAGGCTGCACTATGTCTCCTACGTCTTTTTAGGAAAAATCCTGATGTCATGAATGTAGATAGCTGGTAAGTGTAGTTACTTAGGTGGATGGTTTATTAACTGATTTCATATGTATTCCAGCAAATGGAGTTCTCCTTATAATCCAGGTCAGATCGGATGGCACAACTGCTAGATGAACGGGATTTAGGTGTCGTGACATCTTCCATGAGCCTTCTAGTTGCATTAGTGTCAAATAACCATGAAGAGTATTGGAGTTGTCTTCCCAAATGTGTTAGAGTATTGGAAAGGCTTTCGAGGAACCAAGATATACCACAAGAATATACCTACTATGGGATCCCATCTCCCTGGCTTCAGGTTTATTTACTTTTCCTGTGTAATCTGCGGTAGCCATTACTTGTTGCAGAAAAGAAATGGAATATTTTGTCTTTTGACCTTTAAAAAAAGATATGCTGTGCAATCTCATGACTCATCAATCTATGCACATCAAATGCGTGAATTTGTAATTTGATGCATGGATAGGATCTCGAATTTGATGCATCAATGTGAAAGCTAGTACGGGGGATTCAAACATATTCGCTTAAGCATGGTCTCAATTTTGATAATGTTGATTCAGGTAAAGACTATGAGGGCTCTTCAGTATTTTCCTACTATTGAGGATCCAGATACTAGAAGATCATTGTTTGAGGTATGCTCACCTACTGAACAGGAATATTCTTCTTTAACCGAGAGCATATCCCCTTTTTCTAGTCAGCTTGACTTGTGTAAAAGAATCAGTAGTAAATTCAAAGATGTTCTGGATTTCATTATGATCAATCAGGTTTTGCAACGGATATTGATGGGAACAGATGTGGTAAAAAATGTGAACAAGAACAATGCATCACATGCTGTCCTCTTTGAAGCGCTTGCTCTTGTAAGTTTCTAAATTTATCAACCATTATCCTTTGCTATAAATTTGTGTGCTTATGAATTGCTGATAGCAATAGCATCTTACATTTGAGTAAGTTGGTTCCTTATTAGTTATAAGTAATGATATTCCTGTGTAGAAGCATGGTGATTTGTTAATCAAAACCTATGTGGTGCGTCTCATAGCCTTTCCTTGGATGTTTGTGATTATGTTGAGTTCAAACTTATACATCTCGTTTTTCTTCCAGTTTCCTGACAAATTGCAGTGTTATTGCTTCCTGACAAGATTTTTGTATAATTCGCGCATTCTTTCTAATTTTCTTACTTCTCTCTTTTAGTCGAGGGTCTATCTGAAACAACCTCTCTACCTTCTCAAGGTAGGAGTAAGATCTGCGTACAATCTACCTTCCTCAGACTCCCACCTGTGGGATTACCCTTTTTTTTTGGATAAGGTCACAAGGACCCCACATGTGGGATTATACTGAATTTGTTGTTGTTGTTGTGGTTGTTGTTACTTCTCTCATAACATTTCCTTTTATCACATTTTCGTTGCATCTTCTTCAAGGAAATTGAAAACAGTTCACCTTTGTGCTCTCCATATGCAGATGGACTTCTTGTATTATCTAAATTTTTTCAAAGCCTGATTGCTGTTTTAAGTTATCCCTTGCTTTCTTGGATACGTATTGACTTCCCATTGATTTGCTGCAGGTCATGCATCTTGATGCCGAAAAAGAGATGATGTCTCAGTGTGTTGCATTGCTTGGGAAATTCATTGCTGTACGTGAGCCGAATATTCGCTATCTTGGTTTGGTAAGTTGTAGCAGCATACAAACTACTATCTATGGTATATCTTCTTTTGTGCATGTAAGAGGTCTTCTATACAGCAGCCGCACTTTCTGACTTGTAGGTCCTGCTTATGCTAATCTTCTCGCATACTGTTGGAACTTGCAAAACACATTCAGTTTCCCAGCATGTACCAGTTACCACAGTCTGATTTCCTCATCTATGTTTCGCATGCAGGAGAATATGACTCGGATGTTGATGGTCACAGATGTACAGGACATCATTAAAAGACATCAAGCACAGATTATTACCTCACTTAAGGATCCTGATATCAGGTTGATTTGGAGTCTTTGTGTTTTCCTAATCATCAATTGCGTGCTTTTGTTTTTCAGCAGAAGTACAATAAGTAAAATGTGTTGCTGGAGCAATTAAGTTAGAAAATCTTGATTTTTTCTGCCCAAACACTTTCTGATTGTGACATGTGCATGGTTAATCCTTAAAGAGAGAGCTCTGCTTATCAATTTAGTGAGATTACAGCTGTACATTCAATGTTTCTGCTGTTTTATTTGGTGATCTTTCTCTCTTCTGGTGAAATGATGGAAAAATGTCGGTAGTGGTCGCTTGTGTTCTGTCTATTTTAAGTTTAGCCTTTACTAGTTCAACTTTTAAATATTCAAATTGCTTTCTTTACTGACAATTAAGCACTTCAAACAGTATAAGAAGACGTGCCCTTGATTTACTATATGGAATGTGTGATGTTTCAAATGCAAAAGACATAGTGGAAGAACTGTTACAGGTATCAGGATTGTTTCTTTTCATCGTTATTTAATTTTGCACTATAGAACAACTTCTATTGTTATTATTGCGGGGAAAAAAAAGTATGCCACTGATCTTTTGTTTTTGTCAGTATCTTAGTACAGCAGAGTTTGCGATGCGTGAAGAACTGTCGCTCAAAATTGCAATTCTTGCAGAGAAATTTTCTCCTGATTTGTCGTGGTATGAAATAGATATGGACATAATGAAACTTCACTTTTGAAATTTGCTCCTGGTTTGTCGTTGTATGAAATAGATATGGCATAATGAAACTTCACTTTTGTTGAACTAGTTAGCAATATATGGTTGTCTTTTGGAGTTTAAAAACTTTGCATATTTATTTTTTTTTTCAAAGCAAAAAAGTCCTTTGCACATGTATGCTGACTATGCTGAATAAAGGATATTTCCATATTTACTAAGGTCTTAAGTTTCATCTCCTGCTTTTGAAGTTGTGGAAATTACATTCTTGTCTTCTCGAAGTTCTCTGCGGTGGCCATCATGAGAAATCTACCATACACAGACATGTTGCTTCTTTGTGCATACATATTTCTAACTCCAAATCTAGTGCTTTTAATAGCTATCAACCACTCTGAATTGGATGAATCTTGCTGAAACTGTCTAAATCTTGCTTTACAGATCTACATTGTGATAACAGCTAAGAGTGTGTTTCGTGGTTTGGTATGCAGGTATGTAGATGTCGTTCTTCAATTAATTGACAAGGCTGGTGATTTCGTCAGTGATGACATTTGGTTCCGTGTTGTGCAATTTGTTACAAACAACGAAGATCTACAGGTAATTATAGCTGCTGTCTCTATATGCTAGTTGATTTTGGTTTCTTTTTCAATGGAGCTCATGTAATACATTCAATCCCTTCCTCAGCCTTATGCAGCTTTGAAAGCCAGAGAATATCTTGATAAGCTTGCCATTCATGAAACAATGGTGAAGGTGCGCATGTTCTCTTTTAATATTAATAATCTGTGTGCACGCGTGCAAATGTTGTGAACCGTAACGGATTATCTCTGCATACTTATCATGCTAAATTTATTGGTGGCTGATTATTGCTGCATACTTAAGTCACTTTGACATTCAATAGTTACATAACATTGAGGTCTTAATCTCTCTGTGGCATTCCTTAGTTGTTATTGGCATATAAACTAAATTAGAAGATTCTTCTTGGAGATTGACAATCCATTAAAGACGTGTACATGAGAAGGGAAAATCAAGTCGTGGATATCTGACTGGCAATTGCCAAGGAGAAGATTGAGCAGCCACCTCCGACACAAATATGGAAGAGATGTTGGCTTGAGCTGTTTGTCAGATAGAAATAGCTCACATATTGATTTAATCATGCCCGTATACCAAGAACGGGCTTTCAGTCTCAAGGATCACAATTTAAGGCATGTTGTCAACACTTTGAGACTTGTTGATGCCTCCATTTTACAGGGAGGCCTACCGTTTTCTTTTTAAATGGAGGGAGGCCTACTGTTCCAAGTCATTTGAAACTCAATTTAGATCATTTATGTAGAAAGGCTTCCATTGCCTCTACCTGACCTGGAAGTCCTAATTTATCTTCAAGCTAGATTGTGTGTCTTTTAATAAGAACTTTTATGCTATTTCATTTGCTCTTCCAGTTCTAATGTTTAGCTGCCTCACAGCCAGAGATAAGCACAAGAGCTAAATAATCTTCCACGTGATTTTTGTTTTGAATTTTGATGCATCTGCTGTCCTTTTGTGTCAGTTTGAAAAAAGAAAAAAAATTATTAGGAAAGCTAATTGAAAATTTAAATTATGCTATCTGATGGAGTAGGTCAGTGCATATATCCTTGGAGAATACAGCCATCTTCTGGCTAGAAGGCCTGGATGTAGTCCGAAGGAAATCTTTAGCATCATCCATGAGAAGCTCCCTACTGTTACGTAAGGACAGTCAGTGTTTTATCTCATTGTACTTTATTCTCCTGTATGCTATCTTACACAAGCTATGCTATTCAGGACTTCAACAATTCCTATTCTTCTGTCAACATATGCCAAAATCTTGATGCACACACAACCTCCAGATCCGGAGCTACAGAATCAGATTTGGGCAATATTCAGGAAGTAAGATAGTAATTATTTTATGGCGTTGTAATTTCTGTACATCCTGTAAGGCCGTTTTTCTTCTGCGGATACATCCGAAGGTATTGCAATAATTGCTAGAGCTGCATAATATCCCAGATATGAAGGCTGCATCGATGTAGAGATTCAGCAACGGGCTGTGGAATACATTGAGTTGAGTAAGAAAGGTGCAGATTTAATGGACATCCTAGCTGAAATGCCAAAGTTCCCTGAGCGACAGGTATGCATGCAGGACTTCTCGACTTTGATCGTTTATCTCTGCAGTATTCTACATAATTGATGTATTGGTTCAATGACAGTCCTCCTTTTGTATCATATACTGTAATCTTCAACTGTGCAGAATGCTTTGTCCTTTTATTTTATCATCATTTTCAATCTTTGTTGTTAAGCCACGATATTCTCTTTACGATGTAGTCGTCACTGATAAAAAAAGCTGAGGATACTGAGGCTGATACCGCTGACCAAAGTGCAATCAAGTTGCGCGCACAACAGCAAAATTCTAATGCTTTAGTGGTGACAGACCAACACCCTGCTAATGGAACTCCACCAGTCAGCCATCTAGGTCCAGTAAAAGTTCCAACCATGAGCAATGTGGTAATTTGTCTCTCTGACCATTTAAGAAAACATTGAGGATTTAATGTGTATGTTTTCAGTATTAGATGGTAATCAACAATTTTTTTGTGGACAGGATTGTGATTCAGTGGATCAAAGGGAGACTCAGTCAAATGGATCTTTGACCGTTGTGGATCCTCAACCCCCTTCGCCTGATGTCCTGGGTGACCTCTTAAGCCCTCTGGCAATTGAGGGCCCTCAGCCTGCTGACTACCAATCTGACCATAATTTGGGTGCTGGTGTTAAAGGTGCTGCAATCGCGGAGGAGGCACTAGCACTTGCACCTATTGAAGAACAGATGAACACAGTCCAGGTACTGCTTTCTTTAATGATTGTTGATATGCTTTACCCACTTGCTTTCATGTTATAACTCCTAATTTAGTGATAGGAAGATGCTGTCATTTCTTTTTCAGTTTCTGGTTCATTTGATTCTTTTATCTAATTCAGGTCTCTCAATTCATCATCTCTTTCCTATTTTTTGAAAGTAGCAACTGATTTCTGTAGTTAATTTTCTGAAAGTTGCTGGGATAAGCTTTGGAAGTGTTTATCTAGTATCACTTTTCCATTGCTATTTGCCAGTGGAAACACTTTCATTTGAAAATCATATAACATTGTCGCCTTTGCAATTAAGGGAGGTTGTTGGTTTTTTTTAAAAAAAGATGGGGCAGTGAAAAGGGGGTTAAAATGGCTCTCAATGGATTGAAATCTTTCAATAGCTTTCAACAACTTTCAATAATTTTATTAAGCATTAAGTGGTTTTAAATAGCCAACAAATCATAAAAAACTGCATAATTTAAAATTTAAAACAACCTAAATTATCTCAACAACTAAACAAATTAACAAATATTTAAAATTCAAATTCATCTTAATCTAAATAACTTATTTTGCTAAAAACTAGTGCAGTAACTTAAAGCAATTTCCAACACTCCTCCTTTGCTTTAGTTACTGTGATTTAAAACTGCTCCTCCTCAATTTTTGCTCTGGCAGTGAATGCTGAATTTTTCAATTTTTTTTGAACTTGCACATCGTTTTGATGTTCATCTTTCTCTTTTTTCTTTTTCTTCTTTTGATTCTTTGCTGAAAAACCATCAACGATCTTGTGTTTTTTGAAAATACTAACAATCTTGTGTTGTTTGAAAATACTTTCATAGACTTTGCAAAATATTGTTAGGATTTTTCATTCATCAAAACATCACATAAAGCATAAGTTTCAAGATATGAACAAATTTGATCATTTTTGTCTGTGAAAATTTTTGGGACATTCAAAGAGAGACTGCTGCTTGACATCTTTTTGGCTTAAAATAGCCCTATGCTTTGAAAATAAGCACGGGTTAAAAAAGGTAGCCCTGATGGGTTAAAATGGAGCCCTTACGAGTTAAAAAGGCAGCCCTTACGGGTTAAAAAGATAGCCCTTGCGGGTTAAAAATGGTATGTTAGCGCTTTGGAAGAACACACAGATCCCGTAAGATCAATGAGGCTCTTGATACCACTGTTGGTTTTTTTTTAAAAAGATGTGGCAGCGAAAAAGGGGTTAAAATGGCTCTCAATGGATTGAAATCTTTCAACAGCTTTCAATAAACTTTCAACAGCTTTCAATAATTTTATTAAGCATTAAGTGGCTTTAAATAGCCAACAAAACATAAAAAACTGCATAATTTAAAATATTATCTCAACAACTAAACAAATTAACAAATATTTAAAATTCAAATTCATCTTAATCTAAATAACTTATTTTGCTAAAAACTAGTGCAGTAACTTAAAGCAATTTCCAACAGAGGTTTTCTCTACACTTGGGATTTTTATTATGGTGAATTCGCCTTTTCAGAAGTAAAATTATTTTGACAGTCTTACCTTTCCTGGTTGTAGCCAATAGGAAGCATTGCAGAAAGGTTCCATGCCTTGTGTTTTAACGATAGCGGTGTACTATATGAGGATCCATACATTCAGGTAGATGAGCATTCCAGAGTTATTGTTTCAATTATCATGTGATGGGACTTCAATGCACTTAGTTCTTTTTGTTGGCATAATTCCAGATTGGCACAAAAGCAGAGTGGCGGGCACATCATGGACGACTTGTCCTGTTCTTGGGAAATAAGAATACATCTCCACTTGCTTCAGTGCAGGCTATAATCTTGTCTCCATCTCATTTGAGGACGGAACTGTCATTAGTACCTGAGACTATTCCTCCACGTGCGCAGGTCAGATAATTGATTTTACTAGTCTTAACTTATTTGATTGTTGTATCATCTTCTGATCTTCAACTAAACGAATTTCTGCAGGTTCAATGTCCGCTTGAAATTGTTAACCTACGTCCAAGTAGGGATGTTGCTGTTCTTGACTTCTCATACAAGTTTGGAACTCATTTGGTACGGATTCCTTATGAAGTTTGTTTTAGTTTGGTTTGAGATAGAGGAGTCATAGCCTAGTGGTAAGGATCCACCACCTTCAATCGTGAGGTTGGGGGTTCAAGCCACCTATGAAACAAAGTGAAAAAACCTCTCTCCTGGGTGGTGGTCGGGGGTTCAGTTTGGAGTTTAATGGTCTGTCAGTTTTTGTATGTTTTTTGACTTTGTTGTGCATTTTACAGGTTGATGTTAAACTTCGCCTCCCTGCTGTGTTGAATAAGTTTTTTCAGCCTATATCAGTTTCTGCAGAAGAATTTTTCCCACAATGGAGATCACTATCTGGGCCGCCATTGAAGCTTCAAGAAGTGGTCTGTCCATTTTCTTTGTTGAACTTTACCAGTATACTTGCATATGAAAATATGCTCTTAAGTCTTAATTGTGTATAATTAACTACATCATAAATCATGAATGAATACCTAGATTGTCATCTCAACCTTAAATGCGCATATCGATATCAGAAACACGGCCTCAAACTTATATTTCTAATTTGATCAGGTTAGAGGTGTAAGACCAATGCCACTTTTTGAAATGGCGAACTTGTTCAACAGTTTCCAGTTGGTTGTGTCTCCAGGACTGGTGAGTTTCAGACCTTTCGTCTATTTTGTCTTGTTATCTTCTGGATTTTGACCTTCATATTTCCTCATTAGATTTCATTTCTTGATTTCCTATTCAGGATCCAAATCCAAATAATTTGGTTGCTAGCACAACTTTCTATTCAGAGAGTACACGAGCCATGTTGTGTTTGGTAAGCTACTGATCTTGTGGTACCTGCTGCCTTAATGCTCTAAAATACCGTAAATTTTATTGGTTTGTAGAATATAATAAGACAAAGTGTCGAAAGTTTATAGCAGTTCTACTTTGATTAAGTTGAGCAGTTTGTCCAAAAATAACTTACATTAAGTTGTCAGAGGTTGTCGCTGCTTCGTATGAGAAGATGGAAATTGTTGTTTTTGGAACAATATTTTCTTAGTTTACAAGAGAACATTTTCTGTGTAAAAGAATTTTCCCTCGTGCCAAACATACCAGTCATCTTTATGATTTGTCATTTAGTTTGAAATAGAACAATTCTCTAGAAAGTTGTCTAACATCTTTAGTTGTGATATTCAGGTAAGAATAGAAACAGATCCAGCTGATAGAACTCAACTGCGTATGACCCTAGCTTCTGGAGATCCTACACTGACATTCGAGTATGGGCTTAACGTGCTTTCTAATATGCTCCTCTGTGTTCATTACTGACTTAATAAATCACCTATTTTTTCTCTTCTGACTATATCTAGGTTGAAGGAGTTCATTAAGGAACAACTGGTTAGTATCCCTATAGCTCCTCACGCGGCTGCACCACCTGTACCTTCACAGCCTCAGCCAACAAGTCCACCACCACCATCATCAGATCCTGGAGCATTGCTTGCTGGTTTGTTATAAGTGGCTCTAAATAAGTTGAGAATTATATCCACAGTCAACAGTTGTAAAATTTGTTCCTACTGCAAGCTGAAACATCCCGAAAAGGCAAGATTGGCACCTAACAACACGATGCTAGGGCTGGCGAAAGCAGGGTTGACACTGATTGACATAGCGTGTGATTGGAAAATTCCTGGGATGGGTTCAGTTGAAATTTTGAGATTCTTTTGCACAGATGTGTTGTGTTTTGTTGAGGTTTATAGGTTTTAAGTGATAGGGCCTATTTATTTTATTTGGCTCCCTTCAAATTTTCATCTTCATGTAGTTGGGATTTTACACCATTGGTTTCTGTCATGTCGATAGCGCAAGGTGTTGCAAGTGTTGCTTTGTTAGATCATCCTCCCTATGTATTGTACAAGAATTATAATGAGGAAAAAGAAGTAATTGGTGATTGATTCTTTTCTCAATTCCTAGTTGGTTATGCTGTGAAGTTAAAACTTTGGTGAAGCAACTGCACCACATAATCAATTTCATTAATAGATACTAGTTTCTCAATCTATTGGTATATTTTTGTTGTTGGTTTGACATATAGCATCTTGCTAATTCAAGAGTGTAAGATCTTGCATATACACTACTTCCATAGTGGAAGTCATGGGTTCAAGTTTTGAAAATAACCTTTGGCAGAAATGTTAGATGTTAGATAAGGTTGCGCACAATGCACCACTATGGTGGAATCCTATCGGATCTTGCACATAGGGAGAGGATTAGTGGACCGAGCTGCCCTTTTAGTGTGTCAGTGTACATAACATGAACTCTATTATTTACTAAAGCCTTGCAACAGTATATCGATAGTGTTCCTAGTCCAAACAAGACATATTCTCTTCTCTTATGAAAAGTCACTCAATGCCCAGTACAATCCCACAAAGTGCGGTCTGAAAATGGTCGAATGCATGCAAATGGCAGACGTTGATGTTTCCGATAGACCCCTAGCATTCAAGTCATAAAATGCAGAAAGTGGAAAAGAATTTCTAACTAATTGCCTCTTTATACAGTCAAAAGCATCAGATAAGCGCCAATAAAAAAAGTTGCTTATCTGCAAAGGTTGGAGCAAATACCACAACCTCCTAGTAAATCATTTTCTACATGTATACTGCGCTCGCGCGATTGTTTTCCTATCATCCAGCTATAATCATTCAAAAGAAATACGAGACTTCTACATAATGAAAGCTCAGAGAGATCGGATGAGGAAAATTTGCCAGGTCGCAAAATTGGAGCAGCCCCCATCACTGAACCTTGAATGTGCTCTAGCCGCTCAGCATAACAGTTTTTACCTGCTGGGATCACAAGTGACTTCGCGACAAAAGTAGCAATAGCACCTTGTATCAGCAAATAGTCTGCTCAAGAAACTGCATCGATATCTCCAATTCTCACGGGCTGATGCACCTGCACCTCTGGCTTCAATCGGCAAGATCACGAAAAAATGACAAGCATAAACTATCTCCAGTCCCTACAGTTGCCACACATCCAACCGGTTTCCCCAAACAACTCTTCAACCCAAGGTGAACAATGACTGTGGATCCATATGCCACACATTTGACAACAAAGATCAGGGCATGGTTTGGTATGAGAACACACTTTACAAGAGACAGTGACTGCAGCGGAATCTATGCCAAGTGCATGCTCGTGCTGAAAGTAGGACAAATCGGCAAGTCCATCGGATGGAAACCCCAACGATGTGTCACCGTTGTCTGTTAGATTAGAAGATCCATCAAGAGGGCCACAATCATCAGACGCGAGCAATTCATTGAAAGAGAAATAGGTCTGAGGTTCAAACTCCATATCGTCACACTGGAGATCATCATATTCAAACATCAGGCCGTCGTCAAAACCATTTCTGGAAGTATCCCATTCAACCTCAAAAGGTGTGGATAATTCGACATTTGTGGGGTTGTAGGCAAGAGTATCTAAATCCTTCTCCGTTCCTCCATTTCTTCTTACTGGCAGTTTAGTACCACGTTCTGCATTAACTGGTATTTCTTCTGCAGAAATCATTATGTCTCCTCCAAAAAAATCGGCATGGAAAGGATCGCTTGCGAAAGAAGAATCCAAATCATTCTCATTCTTTACCTGCCTTCTTACGGGCAATTTTTTAGGGCCAAACACAGACATGGTTGCAGTATTCCACTCACAATCAGCTTCAGGGAATTGCTCACTGAATTCTTCTGACGTAGAAACAAGAAGAGAATTATCATCCTCTAGATACATGCCGTCCTCCTCGGAAGGCAACACTTGAGAAGACAACTCGTCATCCATGTGTAGCTCTGAAATCATCCCAGAACCAAACTCCATTCCTGAATTATCCATCTTTGAAGCCCTTGCGCGCGTTCTCTTTTCTTCTATCTGCTTTTTGCTTTTTGGATCCAAATAAGGACAGATGGGTATTCTTGTTCTACGGCATCTAGAACATTTGAACCCCATAACTTGATGGATTTTTGATTCTTCAAGTCCAACAGCATCAGCATGAAACCAATCTGCAAACTCACATTGCATTAATTAAAACTAAAGAGAAATGTAACATATATTCAATTTAACAGGCTAAAACGAATTCCTTACTTACTTGAACAAGTTTCACAACGGATGTACATCAAATCAGGATTGTATGGATTGCGACAAAGGTGGCAAATAGCAATGAGAGGATACCCATCTGGATTGCCCTTCAAAAGTATGTTTCTTAATACAAAATCAGTGCCAGTGTCTTCACTCTTCTTTCTCCAAATGACACCTAAGTTGTGATTTGCTTTTGATTTGGACTTCGAAGAATTACTATGCTTCATGGCAGAAGAATGCTTCAAAGTGGCAACAGAGGCTGATGGACGACTTAAACTACCAACATTAACTCCTTTGTTGGCTGATATTGGCTTTGGAAAGTATTGTCCTTGCAGCAGTAAAGGACTTGTTGGAGATTCATCACTGCATTTAGCTTGAAAAAGGGCTCTATTTTGGTTACACTGTTTGCAAGTGCTTGAAGCATCAACTGTTGAACTAACTGTACAGTGCTCGTGACAGAGACCTACAAAAGAGAGAATATGTATGAACTCCCTGACCAACTACTAGCCTGCATAACAACATGATAGTAGTTGATACAAGAGATAGATAATATTATAGTACCTTGACATGCATTGCACTTGACCACATACCTGAGAAAGCGAGATCGTATAAATAAACGAACATGAGAAAAATGAGAACAGAAATATTCTGATAAATGCATTAAATGGATACCTGACTGACACATCCGCTTGACATGAAGCACAACAATACTTATCATTGCCATCTCTCTTCAGTACTAGATAAGAGAAGATATCGGTACATGGAGCCCTCGAGGTTTTTTTCTGCATAAATGCACTTGTGCATTTGTCTGCTGAAGCCAGATCTTTTCCTATTTTTTCTTCATACTCTTTTATAAGATACAAAGGAATCCGCAACTCAGAAAACCAATATCTTTCCTTGCCATCCTGTGTTTGCTCTACTTCTGCGACACTCTTCATCACACGAGACGGGAGATGTTTCTGATTCCCAAAAGCAACTCCATACCTACTCTCATTTTCGACAACTCTTTTGTCGCATATATAAGCATTTCTGAAAGCTGAAGCTTCTGTTTCTGGACCTTTTCCATCTTGGACGCTCTGTTCAGGACGAACAAGGTCACTCCATCTCACATGCATATCTAGGTACCTCACCTGTAGGGAAAAAAACAACTTTATTCACTAAGATTGAACATCAAAAGAAACACTTGATCCAGACTTGCACCAAAAGCTTGTCACAAAATGAGGAGCTTAAATCTTTATCAATATATCTCAATCACCTGAAGCGCAAGCTGTGATGTTGTCTTACACATATCAACTGCAGCCCGCCAAACAAGCTGCCTACTTCTTTTGGCAGTCTCAGACCCTTCAGCATAATAAATACCAGGTATCTTTTTTACACCGCCTGCAAGAGAATAAGCTGTTAGTGAAATCTCATGAGATTTATATTTGTATTCTGCTGAATTTAAGGTAAGACATAATGGAATTCTTTTCGGCATGTAAAAAATTGAAGATTTGCACTACTAAAAAAACAATGAAGGTATCATAAGACACCTTGAAGTGCAGCTTTCTTCACCATCCTTTGGGGTAGAGTCCCTTTCTGGAGTATAAAATTAGAAATCAAGCCACCTCTCCACCAAGTGAAGTCGGTCGGTAAATCCTGGCCGTCATCAGCAGTGGCTTCAACAATAGCCATTGGTTTCCTACCACGTCTCCCTGGTTTACGCTTATGGGTTGATCCAACAGCAGCAGTAGCTGACTGAGTGACAGAAGACTCGGATGATCCACCATCAACAAGCTTAATCCAATCCACAGAAAATGCAACTAGGCGGATATTCTCCTCAAGCTACAAACATAAATCCATACACAACAGTCATCAACACAAAGAACATAATATTCTATACATAAAATCATATGAAGTAGTAATAGATGTCAAATGTTGGGGCATATAATAATGTATCTACCTTTCGAATTATTCTAAAAGCACAATGCAGTTAAATGCAAAGTTCCCCGACAAAGCCAGAATTGCCTAACGTTTCTATAATCTATAGCAGCCTATAAATTGCTAAATTCTGTCGGAATTCAAATAATGTGAATTTACCCTTGGTTGCTGGATTTCGTACTTCAAACCAAAGATTGATGAACCACAACATGATCAAAGCACATGACCTAAGCACTTAGCCTTCTTGCAGCAGAAAGAATACTCACTAAGTAAAGTAGTAAACCAACGACAAGACAAAAATTACATGGGCAGATATCCTGGATATACATTGTTACTAATTGACGTGATACACGTGGAATGCGCGTAAACTACACTATTGTCCTCAAATTGTTATTAATACATGGGAAAAAGTCTAAAGTTACAGAATTTGTTAGGTGTACACCGTGAAAAAATAGAAACTTTTAAACCTAAAATATATGGTAAGCAGTTCTAAATTATAGGAAGTTAATTAGATGTCTATTTTTAATAGTAGAAGAGTAATTCTTTTCTCTGACATGCAGAATCTTTTTTAGTTAATTTCCTTTTTAAGTGTAGAATTCATTGCGTGTAGCAAGAATTTGTTTAAGCAATATTTTTTATGAGGAAAACCAAAAACTATAGTTTAATTTCATTTTGTACACTGATTTTGTTTATTTGGCTTTAAGAATCACTTCAGGATTAGGATTCCTTTAACTAATTAATATAACTCCCTCCGTCTCATTTTATGTGGCACCCTTTCCTTTTTTTCTCCATGCCAAAAAGAGAAATAATTTAACATTAAAATTCCTCTTTTACACAAATATCTAAGAATTGTTTTAGACCACACGGTTCAAAAGTCTTCATTTTTTAAAAAAATACAGTGCCAGAGACTACTTCTTTTGATAAGGTAAATGTATTTCATTCATAAAGTTTATTGCCCGTTTACAATGGATAAAAGGTAAAGAATCTACAAAATTTGATTCTCTACAAAGTCCACCCATTCTATACAACAAGGAATTTATGGGTGCACCAAACGAAAATAAGTAACCAAACGCTATTCCTCGACTGAGAAAAACTCAACTCTACCCCCTCAAAAGCTCTCATATTTCTCTTTCAAAAAACCCACATCAACGCACCAGGGACCAAATTCCATGTCTTACATCTTCTCCAATTCCCGCTTCTCCAACAAAACATTAAATTTTTCACGGTTTTTGGCATTTATCCAAGAAACCATGAACACCGAAGCATATTCCACCATAATCTCATGGTAAAGACAAGATGATCCACTTCTTTCCCTGTCTCCTTGCACATGTAACACCAGCAGACACAAACAATCTTTGGCTTTCTAAGATTATTCAACAAAACCAATCTTTTAGATGCCAGGCAAGAGAAAAAACATACATTTCTCGGCATCAACACTATCCAAATTGCATTACATGGAAACAGAGTCTCCTCCCTAATTAGGAGTTTCCCATAGAAAGATTTACCAGAGATATCTCCATTGTTCCCCAAATCCCACCACAAAGTATCAAGTTTATCTGCCAAATTGACTTGCCTATGAAGGATGGTCGTCAACCTTTGGAGCCTGGTCACCTCCCAACCGTGGAAATGCTTCACGTATCTCAAGTCTCAAAAAGTCTCTCCACCATGTATCTACCTAATTTGTTGGACCGACAGAAAAGATTGAAAATCATCTTTCAATAAGTTATCCCCACACCACCAATGTCCCTAAAAATTAAATTTCCTCCCATTTCCAACCTTAAATGAGATATTTTTGTTGAAATCACCTCATCCCTTCATTATATTCCTCCACAAACCACATGAAAGGCATAGTGACATCTCTAGTTCTCCCACCCCCTTCCATTACCCCATATTTATCAACTATCAGCCCTCTCCAAGAGGCTTGCACCTCTATCCTGAAACCCCAAAACACTAGTAGTCTCTAGATTACACACTATGCAAAATGACCATTTAACTATTTCCCTAATATTTAGTATTTAAAATTAACTTAAAGTTTTCACTTCTAAATCTAAATATAACCTGTTTAGGTTAGAAAAACACATCTATCAATCTATCATAGCCTAAAACTATATTATAAGTTGAATTGTATTTTAGTGCACCGAGCTAACCTTTTTAAAGAAAATTATCAACGTAGACAATAGAAATTGTTATTTTAATGAAACGACCAAAGCGATGCAAAAGAATATAAACCCAAAAAATCGTTTGTAAAAAAGGTGCAGGTGATATAACAGGCAATAACATATTTTGAGGTAAAATATGTATTTATATTAATAGATATAGCATTTATTTTAATAACTTTGTTCTTCTTGTATATAGTTATATTAATTAACGTGAGACACGTGCAAAGCACGTACACTAAACTAGTATTATAGAATTGTGTCTAGAACTGCCTTGCAACTGGACAGCGCAAAAAGAGATGGACATCATTTTCCTTTCATTATTGCACATAAAACACCTGTTGCATAATAACATTCCTATTCTATTTCATTTGCTTCAAGTTAGATATGCATTATGCGTGAGCAGCCACATAAACTTATCCTTGTAAGGTGTCTTGATCTCCCACCAAAGCTTCCCTGGCCAGTTAGTAGGTATGCACCCCTCACTATTAACTGGCTTATTGCGTGAATTAACAGCGAACTGGTCATGTCATTCTTTTGCCTGATCCAGATAATGTTGTCAAGTATCACATCCTTTAAGATCACCTCGTCAAAACTGACGCGAACAGGAGTGTCATTTGAGGAATCTCCCAATCAAAATAATTTCTTCTAAGTTTATACCACAGTTTGTTCCATTCCGACATTTACAATAAAGGTACTAATATTTTATCATCAAAGTGGTGTTTCCAATCCAAGCATCTTGCCAAAACCTTCTAGTTCTGCCATTTCTGACCTTGATCTTTATGTTGGCTCCAAAATCTTGTTATGCGTTTCCTTAGGCCTACCCCGTGTTAAGTACTAAAAACGCTAGTGAATCCATGGGGGCTTTGTTATCCATATTTATCAGCGATCAACATCCTCCTTTGCTTCTTTGCCATATCTCAACAAACACTTCATTAGTAAGCTACAACTGTGTTTTTGAAATTTAATGTTATGCTAAAACCTCAGCTTCTTTTATCTTTCAAAACTATGTTCCACTTTACCAAGTGAAAGGCTTTCGTTTCCTTATTGTCATCCAAAAAAAGTTCCTCATTGTTCTATGGAGGTTATTTGTCACACTAACTGGTATTGAAATACAGACATATACGTAGGTCGGAATAGGGTCAAGTACACTGTTGGTATGGATCCATCTGCCTCCCAAATACAAGTACCGTCTTTTCCACGTAATTTTCTTTCCATATTTATTCAATCTTTTGCCTCCTTTTTTTCCCTCGAATCTAGCCCCTAATGGCATACAAAGGTACTTTCTAAGGAGCTCATCGAACTTACAGCCTAAGGCATTACCAAGTATGCATAAATCTTGCACCACGGAGTTTTTCTTAAATTAATCTTCAAAACAGTTTAAAAGGTAATAAAATCAACCTATAGGTAACTCAAATGCGACCCCTATGCTCCATCTAATATGTGAGTACCATTTGTATATTGAACGTGGAGACTTCCACCCCAGAATAGCCATCTCCCCAGCTCTAAACCTCTTAATCCACGGTAAAGACACTGCCTTAGATAGTTTAACTAAGCCCACCCTGATCTTCCATAACCAAGATGAATAAAAAAGGGAGATAAAGCATCACCTGCTTCAACCCACTGTGAGTAGGGAGGAAGCCTTCTGAACAACTAGTTGTTACCACACATTTATTATCAAAAAGAACATATTAACATAGAGATGCAACATTTACTCCACCCAATCCATTTGTAACCTCATATCTTTCACCAAACTAAGTATGACCCTGCCTCCTCTTGTCTCACTCTTCTACCTAGTCAATCATTTGCAACAAGTATTGTGTCCGTTATTTGACAGCATCAATAAAGGCCATTTGTGTGTCAGCCACCAGAACATCAACCACCCTCTTTAATCTTTTTATCAACATTTTGAAATAATCTTATAGAAGCACCCTACTAAGCTTATAGTAAAAAAAATTATTGAAATGTATCTATTGAATTAGGAGATAAAAATGACATGTGGAAGAAGATGGCTATTATCATGTATGTCAAAGTAAAAGAAAGATCCATTGATCATGAGAGAGAGAAACTTCAAAATCAAAGATATCTTTTAGAATATGGAAGATCCGGCCTAGTTTTGCGTGATTTTATATAGCATCTGGTGGGTTAATCCCCTATTAAAAATTCTCTCTCAAGTTTCTCTAACACTTCCATACCAGATATACAACACGATCTCGGCTAGTTTATACAGCTCAACATAAACCTCAATGGTAATTTGACGGATACATGAGCTTGATGTCCCTTCTGGTGCACCACTACTGTCTACCAAAATTGATTATTGATTACTTTTTTCCAAAATTATAATTCCAAAGGCGAATCCTCTTTCGGGAGCTGTCACTACTCTTTGACAGGCTCCGCCTTTTCACTTCCCTTTTGGCCTTGGAAATCTATTATTAAGAAGTCAATTGTTTCAACTGGTTTATAGGAGAGTGTAGATGACTAAATGTCTGCACATAACAAAGTCAAATGTTTCAATTGGCTAGTAGCGGAGAGTATATGACTAAATGTCTTACTTCGAACAACCTCCAGAAAGAGGCAATTCATTAAAATCTGGATGCTCCCTTCCTGAAGTGGATGCCGAGGATATCAACCATCGTTTTCTTCAAATGTAATGCTAGGAGTCAGATTTGGCATTTTTTTTCTTTAATACCCAGGACATCAAATGAGCATTACCTAGACCTCGCTGTACTTCCTCCTCATTTGGCAAAAGACAGACATGACAAAATCTTCCCACAAAATCTAGAACACTATCTGTGTTGTTATATGGTGGGTCATTTGAAGAATAGAGATTCTAGAGTCTTTGAAGAAAGGTCAATATTGTGAACCTTAAACTTGAATATATATTTCTTATTATGAAGAGCGTGGATGTACATTTTTGCTCAGCTTTTGGTGTAACATGACCGCTACCAGTGGTATACAGTCAGGTGCCTGACTCCAACATTTTGCTGGCAATATCAAAAAAATATTCTTATTACCTACCAAAATAGTTTACATTCTAAAAGAAAATATCCATACAATCGGAAAAAACATGAGTGACACAAGTTATAAATGTGTTGGTTTTCCAACATTCCTGAACTTATTTCATACATAATTATGTTAAATTCATGATCAGCCATTCTCATCTTCAGTTAAATGAATTACACTACCAAGTAGCCCCTAATACTACTTGCATAAAGTACTAGTCAATGCTCAAACACAATAAACAAATACAGTTTTTATCAATAAAATAGTGAATTGAGAAGTGGTAACAAAAATTTTAAGAGAAACAATGGAAAATAAAGTGGACGTTATGCTAGCTACAATTGACATAAACAAAATTCTGCAAAAAAACTTACTTCGAGCAAAAGAGACTTTATCACACTGCAACTGGTAGCTTCTTCTGCCTCTTTACGCCATTGGTTTCTAAAAGCTGCACTCTGAAAAGCGCCACCTATAAGACCAATTAAGCTCTCCTCCATCAATATAATATATGTGGCAATACCAGGAAGACTGCCCTCACCACCCTTTGCAGGACGTAGACCACTAAGTATCTTCATAGGCCCCTTAATGGCATTTGATGCTGCAGCATTCAACAAGCATCCTCTCTTACTAGCCACAGGGGCCTTACAACTAAGACACCAGCTACATCTTTCCCTTGGTACTTCCACAAGTTTCTTTTCCATATTCGGCCAAAAAAAACGCATTGCTACTGATGAGAAAGCTTTAGCTTGATGTAGAAAACTTGCAGCCATCTGTTTACGCTTGTCTGAAACACGAGTCTCAGAACCCTGGGTTTCTTCCGAAGAAAGGACAGCTAAACTAGCAGCAGCAGCTGCAGCAAAATCTCCATGCAGATAACTATTTATATATCCTTGAGGTTTGAAAGATGAACCCATGTATAAGCATCCTCTTCCATGAGACACCACAAGACCAGCAAAAATACCATTAATTTGTTCCAAGTAGTTAAAGTGACTTGAGGTATGTGTAGCAGTCTTTCCCAAATTGGGGTCATCTTGTTCAGTCCATTCAGAAGGAACAAGATGCTGGTCAACTGAACCAGTACATACAATGGGTTTCACTTGAATTTGTCCAGATGACAACGAATCTAGAGGGCTGTTACTCTGTCTTGCTATAGGATCAATATTTGCCAGAAAAAGACCATCAGGTCGGGAAACTGCACTTAGTTTCTCATTCTGCATATGTACCATCGGGAAGTTGCCTAGAAGAGCATTTCCTGGACCAAATTCAGTGACACAACATGCAGTATTCTCTTCCCCAAGACTTTCCGTAACCAAGGACTTAAGTGGTGCCATAACGCAACCACCCATTGTGCCCTCTCCTTGCCTACTAATTTCAGAAAGTTCACTATTAGGGAATTTGTTATTGACTGGAAGTTTCCAATACTGGATAATTCCTTTGCATATTTCCAAATATAAGGCATAATGCTGCACACTGGTGTTGAGTGCTTGAAGCACCTTGGGTATGTCTTTGTCGTAGTAGTATCTGACATTACAGTCCGAGTCAGCCAAAGCCTTCAACCTATAACATAAGATTAAAATACATAAGAAAAATACAACAGAGGAAGATTTCAGCATGAATTACTTGAGATTAAGGGCATTATATATCTCCCCATAGAATATCCCATGATCAAATACAGCAACTTAAAAGAGTCGATAAAAATAAAGGTTAAGAGACATACACAAGCAGATGATTGCAAGTACCCATAAAGACTTGTCCATAGGAATCAACACCAAACACCTCTGATCCTTTCAGCGGTGTTCCCCTTGTAATTTTGGGATCAAGCCCATTGACTGTGCACTCAGGGCAATACCATGCTCCTTCTGGTATATACATCTTGCAAACACCAATGCACCTACCATGGTAAGATGACGGACAGCCATCACAGCAAAGTAAAGTTCCATCCATACCGCAGAGACGACACTCATCACCATTACCATCTTGATCAACGTCACGAATAGAAGCTTGTCCAGTAACTTTCGCGCCCAAAGAATTAGTATTCGAAAAGATATTTGTTTCGCTGTTTTCTTTATTAAGCTTGATGGCTTCTTGGTCCTTGCAGGCAGAAGTTTTAGCATACCGTGGATGCACTCTACGTGGTCCAATTACAGGGGCAAAAACTGTACCGCCATCTGAATCAATTCCTACCTCTGATTCTTCACGCATGTCAATTTCTGCTCTTAGCTCCTCAGAATCCAGGACACTGTCGCACAAGATCTGCAGAACTATGAGTTTCCTGCCGGCAGTCAATGAGTAATACTCCTTCTCCAAAGTATGGGGATAAAACTCTTTCCAACCATGTTCATCTGTGTATCCCATTCCCGTTAAATAATGAACTAGATACACTGGCCAAGTCATTGCATCAAGCAAGCTCCAATCAATGTTCCTATGAGCAGGATTCAATAATTAAGTTTCCACAATGTACCATACTGAAATGTATAATTATATTTTAGTCTAAATATGAAATCACGTAAGCACATCTGCCCCGGCTCTGGCTTATGCTGAAATAAATACATTATTTACGCATTTCAAGATTTCCTCAATGAGAGAAGGGTGACAGGGAATATTCAACAAATCCTGTCTTCTATAAAAGTGGACAACTGCTACTGCTTGGAAAAACGATATAGAATAACCATGACAATTATTCAAGCTCATCCCAAACATACAAACAATTTCATACCATGATTAATTAAGGAAAGACAACTAACTGTCAGGAAAGTATGTCATTGAGTGCCTTCATACAGGCAAAGTCAAACTGCATGAGGACCATACTGTAATGGAACTTCATGTCATAAACCATCATTTGAATTCTTCTTCTGATAAGTTATCTAGCTTTTAGTTTATTTCACCATGTCGTAATCCAGGCATTCTTTGATGTACTTTTTGGAAGGACAGCATGACAGGAAGCGCCTAGCAATGGATTCAAAATCAAAACTGCATTTAAGTAAACTGACTCACCTTAGGCACTTTGATGCAAGCTCAGAACCATCAGATGACAGGTTTTCAAGGTGACGCCTCAAAACACGCATAACAGCAACATGGATAGAGTCCAACAAGGAGTTTGGAATAGAACAGTTGAGTGCACCCACAAAGTCATCAAGTTCAAAGGGACTCAGAAACAATGTTGTACTAAACGTTCGCAAAAAGCTAAAAATGGACAAAAGGTATGGTACATATTCCTCTGGAATACCAATATTTCCAGAAGATGGAGGCAGTTCAGGTGCAGGAACAAGAGTCTTTTCCACCTCTGAACTTAAATCCTGCTCCTCATCATCTTCAGACAAATCGCTCAGTGAATCAGCAGTACCTACTTGCATCTTCTCAAGTTTAACAGGAGAATCATACCTCGAGTCACTCAAAACTGGCACTTCTTCAATCGTATCAACTACAGCACTTACCAGCTCAGCCGCAATCTCAACCTGAGGAGCAACATCCTTTACCTGCTTACTTGCCACCATTTCATTTAACTTTTTCTTCCTGTCCAACCATTCACCAACCAACACATCCTCTTCAATCAAAACCTCTTTCAATTCACCGGGATCCAAATCTTCACAATCTCCATCATCATAATCAACCCTATACAACCCTGAATCATAAAACACAATCTTTCCCAAAAATAACCCATTTCCCTCAAATTCCTTCCTAACGTACCTACCTACTAATTCTTTAGGCTTCAACACAACAGCCCTTTTCTTCCCATCCTGATCAACCTCCACATTTTGCACATCCTTTCTTCTCCTTTTCCTCCCTCTCCGTTCTGATTTACCCACACCAGCTTCCATTTCAAAAAAAAACAACTCAATTTCCAATCCAATTTACACCATAAACCAAAATTCCCAGCAAAATCAAAATCTGGGGTTCCTTCACCCCACTCTTTCAACAAAATCCACCCAAATTTTACCGTTTCTTCCTTCAAATAGCAAAAAACCAACAAAAGAATCAGCAAAACCTTAAGAAATCAAAATTTCCAGCAGAATCAAAATCTGGGGTTCCTTCACCACACCTGAAAATCAACAAAATCCCTTCCTTCAGATCGCAAAAACTCAACTAAAGATCAGCAAAAAACCTAACCATTTTCAGAAAATACACAAATCTGTGCAAACTCTTCACAGAAAAATTGAATTCAACAAACATAAAACACATCAAAAACCATACACAACAAAGAAAACAAACAAACATTCCAGCAAAACCTCACCTTTTTTTTCCAAATCTGTGCAGACCCTTTACAGGAAAAAACACACAAATCGCATATACATCAAAGAAAACAACCAAAAGTTCAGCAAAACATTACATTTTTATGCAAATCTCTGAATTCCCTTTACAGCAAAAACGATTTCAACCACAAAAAATCAGCAAAATCATACCTTTTTATACAAATCTAATGAATACCCTTTACAGAAAAAACGATTTCAAGAACTATAAAACACTCAAAAAACCAAAAAAAAAAAAAAAAAAAAAACAGCAAAATCTCACCATTTTATACAAATCTAATGAATACCCTTTACAAAAATCAGCAAAATCTTACCTTTTGATACAAATCTAATCAATACCCTTTACAGAAAAAAAAAAATCAAGAACCATAAAACACCCCAAAAAAACAAAAAATAAATAAAATAGCAAAAATCTCACCATTTTACACAAATCTATGGATACCCTTTAACAAAAATCAGCAAAATCATACCTTTTTATACAAATCTAATAAATACCCTTCACATAAAAAAAATCGAGTTCAAGAACCACATAACACAAAAATATACATAAAATATACACAAAAAATTTACCTTTTTAATGAAAAATCAGATGCACCGCCATTGAAAAAGGATAAAAATAGGAAAAGGGGAAAAAAAAAAAAAAAAGGGTTAATAGCCCTAGAAAAAAATTACATATTGGATTCTTCAATAGGCAAAGTTTAATGGTGTGGGCTTTCTGGATATTATTTTTTATTTTTCTTTGCCATTCTGTATCTCTCACTCAGTCCATTTTTGTAACTCACTGACTTTTTGCATTTTGTTTGGAATATACATGTTATGTTAAAAAAATAAAAGGAAAATAATTCAAATAATTTAATTTAAAAAAAAAATAAATAAATAAATTCTGACAGTTTGAAGTTTAATTATAGAAAATTTTAATATTTTACATAATTATTGAAAATCTTAATTTTGGGTCTGTCGAGATACATTATTAGCTTCCGATACATCCAACGAATGTACAGTTTTCCCTCTGTAAAGATATATAATTAGTTTTTGATATATTTTTGACATATATAATACATTCAACGAAGATATATTTTTTCTTTGTAAAGATACAGAATTAGCTCCCGATATATTTTTTTTAAATTTTGAATCTGTTGAAATACATACATTTTTTCTTTTGTAAAGATACGTAATTAGCTCCCGATATAATCTTTTTTATTTTGGATTTATCAAGATAAATAATTAGCTCTCGATACATGCAACGAAGATATGTGATTAGTTGAGATTTCTGTAATTACTTTATGAGATAGAAATTTGTGTAAATATGATAAGTTAAGGTATATGTTTATGTTTTTTTTTCTATTTTGGTTTTTTCATTAGGTGTTTGGTACTCGCATTTCGGAGACTCTAATTAAAGATGGAGAAGTATTTACTGCTCCACCACAACCTTTATTGGTAAATAGTTTAATATTAAGAACGAGAAAGGCAATTACAATCCGTTTTTCTACGTATTATTTGTTAGTAATTTAGACGCGTGTTAATGAATTAACACTAAAAATCAACTTATATAAATTCTTGACAATACGTGTCAACAAAGTTGCAAACAGGCGTTTGTATTTATCAATCTGAATTGCAGTGTGACAACTTTATCCTTTTATTCTCAATTAAAAAATTCGAGTTTGATTTCTTGAAATAGAAAAATGTTATTGGAAACATCGCCCTAAAAGAAAAATCTACGTGAATTTAAATTTAATGAAATCTCAATTCAAAATTTCTTACAAAGTGAGGGGAAAAAATGTGTATATATATCTTAATATATAAGAATATAATTAAAGTTGAAAACAAAAAGTGAGTCAACTTGGTTTCATGTTAATTTCCACTAAACTAATTTTTTATTTTTTTATATTTTTGAACTTCTAATTTACACCAAACAAATAACAGGAACTTATTGGCGGGAAGAAAAAAGGTTTAATGATTTTGTGTTACCCGCCAAACATGATTGTATAAAAAAAAAAGAAAAATCTTAAAATATTTTTTGCAACAATTTATTAAGTACTATTTTGGAATTTTACATTGATTGTCATATTCAATTAAAATAATTTTAATATTTCGATGACATCTTAAATTTGTTAGCAAATTTTACTTAGATATTTAGATTGCGGCTTATTTTAATTAAGCATGTGATAAATTATTTCTATTAGATATTTGTGATTTAAATTCTGGAAAAAAAAATGTACGTGTATTTTTAAGTGTCAATTTAATAGTCAAGTTTGTCATACAGAATATAGCATCTGCACTGAACAACATCCTCGATTGGTAGTTATGACAGTGATGGTGGTCCTTGTTGTCGACTGAAAACGGGTGTTATAGTGACTGACGAAGTGATTGGTGATGGTGATAACTGATAGTTTTGGATGATCGTGATTGGTAACGATGAATGATGACGGTTGATAATATGCATTGACAATTGAAGGCGCCTAGTGATTATTGCGGTAATGTGATTATGATCGAGGATACTGGTTATCGATGGATTGTGCATTGTGGTAGTGCGGTTGAAGATACATAATTAGTTGAATTTTTTGTAATTAATTTGTACGAGTGAGAATTTGTGTAAATATGATAAGTTAAGGTGTATGTTTATGTTATTTTTTTATTGGTTTCTCATTTGGTGTTCAATATCCGCATTTTGAAGATTCTAATTAAAAATGAAAAAGTATGTATTGCTCCAC
This sequence comes from Capsicum annuum, assembly GCF_002878395.1. Lineage (NCBI taxonomy): Eukaryota > Viridiplantae > Streptophyta > Magnoliopsida > Solanales > Solanaceae > Capsicum > Capsicum annuum. Next base: position 230,941,850 of record NC_061121.1, on the reverse strand, counting down.
CACAACCTTTGTTGGTAAATTGTTTAATATTAAGAACGAGTAAAGCGATTAGATTAAGTTTGAATTTCGAATCCTTCTTTCTGCGTTTTATTTCTTAAGTTAGACACGTGTTAATGAATTAACACTAAAAAAAATAATTATCAACTTATATAAATTCTTGATAATACGTGTCAATAAAGTTGTAGATAGATATTTTGTATTTATCAATATGAGTTGCAATGTGATAGCTGGATCCTTTTATTTTTAACTTAAAATTTTTGAATTCAATCTCTTGAAATATAAAAACATTGGAAGCATCGCCCTAAAAAATTAAATCTACGTAAATTTAAAATTTAATGAAATCTCAATGGGAATATTTGCTACAAAGTGAGGAAAAAAAGTGTTTTTATATTTATTTAAACTAGTTTAACTGCACGTGTCTCGCACGTGTAACGTTTGATTATTTAAAATTAAATAAATTTATCTATTGCGGATATTTTTAATGAAATATAAAAGCTGAATTCACCTTTCACACACTTTAATATAACTAGTTTAACCGCACGTGTAATATTTAATTATTTACAATTAAATAAATTTATTTATCACAGAGATTTTGTCTAACGTTTTTATATTTATTTCTAAAATTCTCAAATTTCTTAAAATCATTTTTTGTTAGATTTAGAATTCTTAAACTAATGAAAAAAGTATTAGTTGTCATTAATTTTGATGACTTCTAATAAGAAAGGTTTATCATAAATATATATAATTAATTTTCAACTCTTAAATATTAAAAAAATAGTGAAAAGACTATTTTATCTAAAACAAAGACTTATTTAATTAATTTCAAATTCTGAAATATTAAAAAAATAGTTAAAAGATTATTTTATCTAAAGCAAAGACTTTTAATGAAGGGCAAAAAGTTCAAACAATATTTATAAATTTTTTCACACTTTTAATATATTTTAGGTTATAGATATAGATATAGATATAGATTATAACTTGTAGATTATAGATAAAGATATAGATATAAATTATAGATAATGTAAACGTAAACATATATTTTAGTGTAAACAAATATATATTTTATCTTCAGAAGTTTCAAGTGCTTGATAGATCATTACTTTTTCGTTTGTCATGTCTACCTTTTTTTCTTTGTTGTTGGGGCTAAGAGGGACATGTCAATTTGAACAATATTTATGGTACGTTTATTTCTTTTTTCTATATTTAAAATCTTTACTTGTTTTTAAAGTCAAAATATTTATAAAATCATTTATTACATTACTATTACATAATCAAGACTTTTAAAAGTTTGTTACTTTTTAATATGTGTATTTTTAAGTGTCGGCTTAATAGTCAAGCTAATCATATAGAATATAGCATCTTCACTAAACATCATCCTAAATTGGTAGTTATGACGTTGTGGTAGTCATGGGTGTCGATTGAGAACGGGTGTTACAATGATTGACTAGTTGGTGATGGCGGTAATTGATAGTTGTAGACGACGGTGTTTGGTAATGATGAACGACGACGATTGGTAATATGTATTGACAATTGATGGTGACTAGTAATTGTTGTGGTAATGAGATAATCGTAATGACAGATATTGATGGTGATAAATGGTTGTACTGATAAGTAATGATGATGATTGTGACCGGGGATGGCGGTTTTCGGCGAGTTGTGCACGGTGGTCGCTAATAATAGTAGGCGGTAGCGCTGTTAGTTGATAGTGTTTTGGCGATGGAGGTACTGACGAATAGATGAAATTTAGTAAAATGTCATTCTTGTAAAAGTCTTTGAAGATATATCTTAACGATTTTTTTTTGGTTTTCCACTCGGTGTCTGATATCCGTATTAGAGTCCCGACTAATTCGAATCACGTACTGCACGGCCCATTGCGATACCCCGAATTTTCTCGTTAAATATTTTGCTCCCAAATGTATCGAGTCGTTAAAGCCTTTTTATCTTTCCAAGAGTTCGTTAACATCTCGGACGAAAATGTGTTGAATTCTGTTCTTTATCGTGATTAATAATTTTTCTGTGTGAAATTTCTGGATATGCGACCCGTCATCGCGTAGAGCATCGAATAAGCTTTCCAATGATATGGGGATCATCCAAAATAGACACTCGAGCGATGAGTTATGATCATTCCGATCTAACCGTGAATTGTGGTGAACGGTAAATGTGTAGGAAAAAAATACTGAGGCCAGGCAAATTTTATGGTCAACTTCAAACGATCATAACTCCTTGTACATAATGATCTGGGTGAGCTACTATATATCAACAGAAAGCTCTGAGAGTTCTCTTTCTAGTGAAATTGGTTTCATCCAATTTGTCCATTGGAGCAAAAAGTTATGGTTGATCTACTTCAACCTATCAAAACATTCCACCAAATGACAGATTTGACATTATTTGATTTTTAAGGGTATTTTGGTCATTCCCACTCCAATCCATCCGGGTAAACCATGTATTTAAGTCCATTAAGAGCATTCAATAGCTCATTTTTCTCCAAAATTTCCTAAGGCTCAAACCCCAACCCTACTACTCCAAATTTCATCCTTTTATATCTCTTGATTGAACCGTAGAAATTTCAAATTGATTTGGGATTTGAGTTGATCATGTTAAGGGCTTCGAGAAGCACCCTTTATTTTCGTGAATAAAGTTCTTGAGTCGGAAGTTCATATTCATCTTTCATTTTTAGGTATGTGGGGCTTTGAACAAGAATAATTCTTCCGTTCTTGTGCCCGTATCTTTAATTTTTATTATGGATTATTATGAGTTTGGCAAATGAATTTATTTCCAAGATATCCTACCATGAGATTTTGATTATGTATATATATAAATTGTTCAAGCTTGCCAATTATGATTATTTAATGGATTCATATGGTTTTGTAAGTTGAATTATGTCTAAATAATTTGATTATGAACTTATAAAGATTTGAATTGTAAGTTTTGAATCACATGAGTTTTTGACTATTTTCGTTCTATGAATTGAGATTTACTAATGGGATTCTTGGTATTTCTATCAAGAATTGATATATTTTGAACATGTATCCACGTTTTAAGTTCAAGAATGAATTATTGGTATTTCCAAGTGTTTTTGTGCCATGTGTCAAATTTTGAGCTTCCTTATGACGATTTGAGTTATTGGGTATATTGATATCGAAGTTGCAATGAGTCTTGGTATTTTCCGGATGGTTTTGATGAGTTAAATTGTTGAAAATATTACATATTAAGTCTTCATATCCTTGTCCAATCGTCGAGTCGGTTATGGTTCAATGCATTGATACCTTGTTGATGTTGAAGAAGATTAAAATGTTTTGAGCTAAAATGTGTTGAGTTAGGAGTCCACAAATTGATATGATTTGATAAATGAGAAAGAGATTTGATTTGGTCTTTATGATAGACCCCTGTGATGTCGTGGTGGATTTCCTAACGCGTTCTGAGCTTGTCGGGGAGTAGTGCTTAGCACCGAGAGGAAAATTTGGTATTTTCCCAAACCTATGTGCCACCGTAGGGTTGTTTGATGATGATATTATTGGCTAGAGAGCCCGATTGTGATTATTGCAGTTTTAAGGTCGCACTCCTTGGCAAAGAGTATGATGCTCCCGCCAACGGAGGTTTCAAACGTTGGTATTTCACGTAGCTCACGTGGGGTTGTCAGCTATAGGAAACTCCCGTGACCATAAGATTAAGTTTCTTGAATTACCGAGTCACTCTGAGATTTGAGTCAAAGAGTTGAGATGTTTATGATGTTTTATGGTTATTTATGATGATTTATAATTACCTATGATGATTTTTGACGATATAATAGTTTATGATGATTTAAGATGATTTATCATAATTTATGATCTATAATGATTTACGTGGATTAAGAGATTTTATCATACGAACTGTTTATTATGAAATTACGAAAAGTATGATTTGATATAACTCAAGCCAAGTGAGTCATCATTGTCCGTATGCATGTTTTCATGAAATTGATTATACTATTTATATTGTTGCAAGCACCCCCACATACTCAGTACATTTCAAAGTGCTGACCCACATATTTCCATGGGCTACATTCTTACCAAAATGTAGGTACAAGCTGTAGCGCACATATCATGTTCAGCTGGGTCGCAGCTCTCGATCGGCAGGTGATTAGTCCTTTTGATTCAGGGACTTGAGTTGTTCAGATTTGATGTGTATTGTATTTTCTGTATTCAGTCGTATTAAGTAGAGGTAGTTGGGAGTCATGACCTGGCTATCTTTGGTCAATGCTAGTAGAGGCTTCATAGACAGTCGCTAGTAGTCAGTGTATTCAGTCTCAAATTTGTTTATATATGAGCAAAATTGTGATCGTGTAAATTTACTTTCATGTTGGTCAGACTAAGTTATGGGTTGTTTCCGCATTATTCCTTTTATTTTATGTATTTTATTCAGTTGCTTTGGGTTATGGCAGATGAAGGGTTAGCTTGGGGTCACTTGTGACCTTAAGCACCGTATGACGTCTCGGGGTCCGATTTCGGGGCGTTACACCCATTTTGGGGATGTCGCTCCCAACAGAATTCTCTTCATATTCAGAGTTCAAACCCGAGACTTTTAATTAAGGATGGAGTAGTCCCACTACTATACCACAACCCATGTTGGTGTAGTGGTTATCACTGGGTCGTGCATGGTGATAGCTAATAATAATAGGTGGTAGTGGTGTTTGTTGATAGTGTTTGGCGATGAAGGGATGGATGAATGGACGAAATTTTGTAAAGTGTCGTCCTGTAAAAGCCTTTGAAAATATATCTTAATGATAAGTACGAAAGTCTTTTTTACGTAGGGGTGGGCGTTCGGTATTTTTAAATTTCAGATTCGGTAATTTGATAGTCGGTATTTGAACGTAGATACCATATACCATACTGATAAATATCGGTTCGGTAATTCGGTAATCGGTAATTAAATTTCGGTTCGGTACGGTATTTGGTAATACCATATTAAAATTGAAGATGTGCAAATGTACGTTTAAACTTCAAATAGTATATTTAAAAGAAATCCTATTTAGCATTATTTTTGTTGTTTTTTATGAATATATTACCAAGGTCTAAGAGATTCTTTGAGATGACTAATATTATTGTTTATTGGGTTGGTCAGACATATCATATGCATATATATATATATATAGAGAGAGATAATTCGGTATTCTGTAAATACCGAATACCAAATGGTATTAATATCTTGTACCAAACCCAATCCCGAATATTGAAATATTAAAAATTTATTCCCAAATATCATACCAAATACCGAATTGCCAAATACCAATTACCAAATTTTTCGGTTCAATTCGATAATTCGGTTTTTTATGCCCTGTCCTATTCTTACGACTCTCATTCATTCAAAATCATTTATTTTAAAAAATAACGCATTTAACGATTGAGATGTGAATGATTAATTTAAATACAAATAAATAAAGTCTTAATATCATCTCAATAACTTGTTTGGATTATTATTATTTGGTAGGTGTAGTAATGTGACTAGAAACTTTTAAAAATATATTAGTGATATGTATAATAATGTACTAGAAGATGCTTTTGGACTTAGCAACCATAATTTTGTTGAATTAATCAAATAAAGGGAAGAAGAAATTTATTTATATGTTTAAATTATGACTTGTCCTAATTAGGTATTTAATTATATGATAAAATATTTTAATTAGACAATTTCAATTTCATATTTTTGAGAAGTCTTTTACGCGCTTATAAACATCATTTGCATAAATAGTAAGTTAGTATTAATCTTATAATTCAAATGTATCTTTTTTTTTGATTGTACACATCAAGATCAGCAAAAACACGCATGATATTTAAAAATATTTTATACATAGAACTAAACGAATCGACACATTCTAATCACAATATTTTTCTAGAAACATTTTATCACAAATCCAATCAGTCGTAACATGGCCAGTTAACACGTCGATAGGGCCTTATGTCGAGATTAGCTATTTCAATAACATAAAACTCGAGATAACTAATCTCACGATGAGTTATTCCATACATTTTATTCCAACTAAATATCGCATACACCCATACAAAATTAATCCTGAAATTAATTATCACTCTTCCTTAGTACCAAACGAGCATGTACTCGTATATATCCCTGTTACCGAACGAGCCCATACTCATATATATTCCTGTCATCAAACGAGCCCGTACTCGTATATATCCCTATTACTAAACAAACCCGTACTCATATATATCCCCGTTGACAAACAAGCTCGTACTTATATATATCACTGTCACCAAACGAGCTTGTACTCGTATGTATCTCCATTACCAAATGAGCCCTTACTCGTATATCCCTGTTGTCGAAGGAGCTCATACTCATATATATCTCTGTTAACAGGCGAGCTCGTACTTATATATATCACCGTTACCAAATGAGCCTGCACTCGTATGTATCGAACGAGCTCATACTCATATATATATCCCTGTTATCAAACAAACCCGTGTTCGTATATATCCCTTTTACCAATCGAGCCCGTACTCGTTCATAAGACAAAAAATGGAGGGACTTTTCTAGGCGGGAACTTTGTAATATACCCGCATAAATTCAACCAACCCGCCAATTCTAAACCCGATTAGGGTTTTTTTCAAATTCGCTCCATTTACCAAATTCAAATTCAATATTCACAAGAACAATTTTTGGAGATTGAGTGTAATGGCAGCGAAAAAGATTACAGATGAGCTTGTTTCGATGGTGCGTACGATTGTTGGGGATGAATATAGAGAGATGGACATAATTAGATCACTTCACATGGCGAAAAATGATCCAACAGCTGCTATAAACATCATCTTTGATACTCCGAGTTTCAAGAAAATTGAAATTCGGAATACCCGTTTGAATTCTGATGGTGGAAATGCAAGCAGTAATAGTGGTAAGATTCAAGAATCTGAGATTAGTAGAGTTTGTTCAAATGAAGGATTGGATAGTAAGAGTAGAATTGAGAGTGAATTTGGTGATAATGGGTTGGTTGGTAATGGGATTCAGTGTGATTCGGAGAGTGAATTTGAGGGTAAGAGGGGTGAGGGTGATATGGGGAGTGAATGTTGGGGTAGTAGGGTGGTGGGTAAGAGGGGTGGGGATGAATTTGGGGGTAGTGGGTTGTTGGGTGAGAGGGCTGGGGGCGATATAGGGACTGAGTGTGGGGGTAATGGGGTGGTGGGTAATAGGATTCAGCGTGATATGGGGAGTGAATGTGGGATTAAGGGGGATGGGGTTAATATGGGGAGGGAATGTGGGAGTAATGGGTTGGTGGGTAAGAGGGTAGGGGGCGATATGGGGAGTGAATGGTGGTATGTGGGGTGTGGTGAGGTAGCTGGTATGTCAACATGTAAAGGGAGAATTTTGAAGCCTGGTGATGAAGTTGAATTTACGTTTCCTGTCGAGAAGATGTTGAGTTCACCTTCAACTGGGAAGTTTGGTGGTGGGCGAGGGCGTCAAGCTGCTGCGTGTTCTGAAATTGTAAGGTTTTCTACTAAGGCTTGTGGAGAGGTACTGTTTTCTAGTTTAAGTTCATTGTCTTTAAATTTCTCTCTTTTTTTAAGTTCCTCTTGCACCTTCATTGCTGCATTTTATGAAATTCCCTTAGCCAAATAAACTAAAGAAAATGGAAGAAGGAAGTTGCCAAGGTTTTAAACTAGTCAAGTTGCATTTAGAATCAATGGCACCCAAGGATGTGGCCTAGCGGTCAATAAATTGGGTTGATTGGGTTGAGCATTGTGAGTTCTCCGGTTCAAATCCCAGCATAGACAACACGCCAGGTGATCTTTTTCCATCTGTCATAGCCTTGATGGGCAGAGTTACCTGGTACCTATTACTAGTGGGAGGTGGCGGGTATCCCGTGGAATTAGTTGAGGTGAGCACAAGCTGACCTTGACACCACAATTATAAAAAAAGGTTGACTTTAAAACCACTGTGGATCTAGGACATCTGTTTCGTCCTAAAGAGGATAGCCTAGTAGCCGAGGTCAGTGGGGGATGTAGAAGGCTTTTGTAGCTCCTCTACAAAGCCACGACTTTAGGCTTGAAACCTTTATATATGTATGGAAATATATATAGATAAAGTTAGATATATATTTCAGAACCAAAGAATGTGATGGGATGACCATGATCCTCTACCCTTAACGTAATGTCTCGTGTTCGAGCATGGGGAATGGAGAATCCAAGTTAGTTAGTCCAGTGGGTACTGGGAATGATTACCAGATACTGGATGGTTACACCAAAATAAAAATATTTATATTTTAGGATCCACCGCTTCTAAATCCTGGATCCACCACTCATTGGGGCATGCGAGTGATAACTAGGAGATCCCATGTTTAAATCCAAGCTACAATACTTGTTGTGAACCCATCCATTCCAGCCTCAGTGGGCAGGATTACCTTGACAATTTTGTGCTCTGTCTGGATAAGCTGCCTGGTGGATTAGTTATGATCTGAGCAAGTTGGTCCGGAGAACAGCAATATCTAAAAAAGAGAGGTTAAATGCAGTGGGTATACGGTTTTCATATATGTACTCTTACACATAAATATTATTTGAGCTTGGGCTAGTGGGTGCCCTTGATTCTGCTGCAGAGAGTGTTTGAATATGGAGTGAATTGGTCAGAAGAAAGAAATTTTGTCAATTAGTTTTTTATGGGTGTGATAGAGGGGAACATTAGAACTTTCTTGATGGAATTCTATTTAATAAGCCTGATTTTTGGGGTTGTTTATTGTGGAATGACAGATTGGGCGTATTCCAAATGAATGGGCTCGATGTATTCTGCCGTTGGTGAGGGATAAGAAGATTAGAATTGAAGGATTTTGCAAATCGGCCCCTAACATATTGGGGATTATGGACTCTGTTCTTTTGTCAGTCAGGTATTCTGGTTGTATAGTTTTAAATCTTAATTGTGTTGTAGTTTAACATTTGGGGTGAAGAATCCAGTTACATGAGACACGCTACAGACGGTGATTTTGATCGACTTTTCCTTATATGCAGAGTGTATATTAACAGTTTCATGTTTCGAAAAAGCCATCAGACATCACTAAAGGCTAGAAACAATCCCGCAGATGATACAGTTGTTCACCCCCTTCCGACTTTGTTCCATTTGCTTGGGCTTACTCCTTTTAAGAAGGTGATAACTTTTTCCTTGGTTCTTTATGCTTTAGGAAATAGTTGATGCTTGCTGATTATAGCTATTATGAATTTTAACCCTCTTACGACAACTTGTTTATTGGTTGGACTCTGCATGTCCTGCCTAGTAATAAGAATTCATGTCATTGATGATTGAACGAGATTGATTCATAATTTCTTTCTTGATCATTCTTAGGCAGAATTCACTCCGTCTGATTTATACACGAGGAAGCGGCCTTTGCACGGACAGGTAAGCAAGAAGATAGTTTCCGCTCATTTTTACTTTCTCTTGCTCCTGCTTTGCCCTATTCAAGTAGAGTAGCAAGATGTCTGTTTCTCCTAGATCAGCTGCGAGTTTTAATGCAATTTGTCTCCACAGGACAGCTCCGGAGGTCCTGCCTCATTATTGCGTGCAAACTTATCCAAAAGCTCCTCATCTGCAGATGGAGATACAGTTGAGAATGAGGAGTCAATTTCTGATACCGATCTTGACTATATTGTTGGTTTAGCTGATAGCTCGGAGCTACAGGTATGACCAACTCAACAGTGTTCTTTTGCCTACGGAGTTCTCTGTGCTTATGAAATACTTTTACCATCATATTTTAGGAAATGGAACCACCAAGTACGCTCCAGTGCGAACTGCGACCCTATCAGAAGCAGGCGCTTCATTGGATGACACAACTGGAGAGGGGAAGAAACATGGATGAAGCAGCAACCACTCTGCATCCATGTTGGAATGCATACTGCCTAAAAGATGAGTATGTGAATGTTGGCTTACATACTTTTACCATTTAGTTTCACATACATACTTTTACCATTTAGTTTCACATTCTTTACACTAAATATTCATTTCAGGAGGGAACTTGTTGTTTACTTGAATGCATTTTCGGGTGATGCGACCACTGAATTTCCGAGTACCCTTGAAATGGCTAGAGGAGGAGTATGTTGCTGCCATGCTTCTTTTACTTTTTGGGGTATTTTGTTTGGTTGTGGTATATTTGCACTTTTCACCTAATGACTTGAGAATATTCTGAAGATTTTGGCAGATTCCATGGGGCTAGGGAAGACTATAATGACTATATCTCTTCTCCTCAGTCGTTCTGAAAGAGGTGGATCATCAGGAAGCCAATCTACAAGTCAGCTGTCTAGTGATAATGGTGAAGCTAGTAATATCTTAAGTCAGTCTCCAACTTTTGCGAAGAAATCAGCAAAATTCTCTAGTCTTGATAAGCTTTTGAAACATAAGCCAACTCTTATCTCCGGTGGCAATCTGATTATATGTCCAATGACACTACTTGGTCAATGGAAGGTACTTCATTTCTGCTTCAGCTGGAAACATCAGTATCACTATGTTTTTAGGAACTAAAATGGAGCATTAGGCATGTTCAGCTCTACACAATTGCCAAAGCCAAATGAAAATAAAAGGGATTCACATATAGATATCTGATTATGAATTCGTCATTGTAGGCAGAGATTGAAGCCCATGCACAACCTGGGGTTCTATCTGTTTATGTTTACTATGGCCAGACAAGATCAAAGGATGCAAAAGTGCTTGCTCGAAGTGATGTCGTGCTGACGACATATGGGGTGTTGGCCTCCGAATTTTCTGCTGAGGTATTTTTTTGATTCTTCAAATTATAGTTTTAGTTTCTGCGTCCACCTTGTTTTCCTATTGCTATTACTTTGCGCTAATTTGATCTAGGTCCTTTTGTCTTCATTTTTATGTTCTGTACTCATGTAGAATGCTGAGGACAGTGGGGGCCTTCTCTCTATTAGGTGGTTTAGAGTGGTGCTCGATGAGGCGCATACTATCAAATCCTCTAAAAGTCAAATCTCAAATGCTGCCTCTGCTCTTAATGCTGACCGTCGGTGGTGTCTTACTGGTACCCCTATCCAGGTATCCAGTGTTACAGTTGGAAAATTTGTTAATAGATTATTAGCATTATTTGGAGATTAAAGTTTCTTTTCCTACAAAGTAAAACATACTGTTTTGCTCTTTTAATAGTTCTTCTCATAAAGGTAAACACTGTTGGATTAGATTATTGGTTAGATTCATACAAATGCTACATTATTAAGGCTTTGGTCCATCTCTTTTATTTCTAGACTGGTCGTGTGTCTTATTCTAATGACTTTGCAAGTTTCAAGCATACCTTGAGCCTTGAATATTTGTCTTCATTGTTTGAAAGCTTAATCAGTTGTCCAAACTTAAATTGTCTGAACTGATTGTAAATGCTAGTTTTTCTCTGCGTAAGTTGAGAACAAGTTCATGCCACTTTTCTTTCCCTACTTAAAAAATTATAGATCTTGGGAAAAACTGATGTTTTCCAGTGCTTTATCTTTTATCAGCTGAGCTGGATATTCACTTCTTTTACCCAATATGCAGTCATATTCTTTCAGATAGATCTTTCTTGGCTGATCCTGAGCCTGTTGTTGGATCTCTATGGTACTAATGCTGCAATTTTTAAATAATATCATAGCTTAAACGAATTATCTTATCAAGACTCCACATAGCTAGACACTTAGTGAAGTACTTTTAAGCAGTTTTGTCAAAAAGCTCCTCCAAATCCAAGGACGAGGTCTTAAGAGCTAAATTAGGTAATCAGACCCTTTAGTAAGCTTCACCATACATGAGACGGAGATACCTTTTGGTCAGTTAGCTGTCCATCAGCTGATTATTACTAGTACATTTGAGGATGCCACTAATCTGGTTAGGTAATATTAGCTAGATACTAGTTCCCCCTTAATTTGGTTCAGACATTTTCTAAACATTTCTTCTTTAAATCTATCATTTATTGCTATCTTATAGTGGTTTACCAATGCTCATATGCTTTTTCAAGAGAAGGTATATTGACATTCTCCTCATTTTGTTATGGGACTTACAATTTTCCTCTGACAGAACAATCTGGAGGATATTTACAGTTTGCTGAGATTTTTGAGAGTCGAACCATGGGGAAGTTGGGCATGGTAAGATGTGGATCCCTTGTATATAAACTGCAAACTTCTTGTTGTCATGAAGCTTATCAGACGGTGTTGTGGGGTTCTCTTATTCTTTTAATGAATCTATAATTATGTTTTTAAATAGGTGTTGAATTGTTGATGTCTGGATGCTATTTCTAAGATTATCTACCTTTGTGTGCACTGGGTATGTTGTTGTGTACATCTTGCATTAGTGGGAGGCTGTACGAAGTGTAGGCTGTAGCATATACCTTTTATTGGGACTTCCCGACCCATCTGTCAAATGATCTACAGCAGCTTGATTTCTTCATTCATATGGTCTTGTTATCAGGTTAAAATTTGAAAATGACTATTAACTGACCCCGTTTTGAAGTAACTATCCATTGATGTGATCTTCAACTAAAGCCTCTCTAATCTTTTTTTATGAACTAGATAACCTTACTATTTTTTTTTTGAACAAGTAAAACCTCACTAATCTTGCTGGAATTAGTTCCGATCCTTGGCATTTTGGTATGAGGAGATTGGTTGTGGTGTGCTCCAAGTGCTGTTCCTTTTTGGATTTAGTGAAATATGAAGCTAACTTCTGTGTGAGAAAGTTTTCTTCGCAGTTGCTTGAATTTTCTCATGTTACTGTGATACAGTTCAACCTGTTGTCTGCTTTGATCATATTTAGGTGGAACAAGCTTATTCAGAAACCTTTTGAGGAGGGAGATGAGAGGGGGCTAAAGTTGGTTCAATCAATACTAAGTCTGATCATGTTGAGAAGAACAAAGTCTAGCACAGATAGAGAAGGAAGGTTGGAATTGCCCCTGGGCTTCACTAATCTTATTTCTTTGTCGTCTTCTTTTGTTTTGTTTTGTTTTGTTTTGTTTGTTATGGTTACTTCTAGATTTATTGAAATGTTATATTGCTTCTGGTTTTATTGTATCGCAGACCAATTTTAGTTCTACCACCAGCAGATATTCAAGTGATATATTGTGAACTTACAGAAGTAGAGCGCGACTTCTACGATGCATTGTATAAACGATCCAAGGTTTTACCATCATTGATTACTCTCTGTCCATGAAATGTGTTATCTCTAGATACCATTTGCACCATTATTTCCTTACAATAGTCCTATATCTTCAATATCAGGTGAAGTTTGATCAGTTTGTTGAGCAAGGGCGAGTTCTCCACAACTATGCTTCTATATTGGAGTTGCTATTGCGACTTCGTCAATGTTGCGACCATCCATTTCTTGTCATGAGGTTTGAACTTCTATTTATGCGCTTATCTATTTTTATTTCCAGAAAATGTTGTGTAACTTTCCAACAGGCTCTTATTTATTCTGTGTTGATGAGTTGTAGAGACTTCGGTTTAGTATTTAATTTTATTCTGAATATATGTTATCCTCATTGCTCCCTCTATCCTTATAGATATTCCTATTTCCCATTATTGTCAACTTGAGCAATTTTTATAATTCAGTTAGACCGATTAATCCACATTACAAACTTGGATTCAAATAGTCAAACAGTCTTTCTTGCTAACGAAATCTTTAAAGAAATGGATATAAATTGAAAACTATCTTTTTGGTCTGATAATGAACAGAGTAAAGAAATCATTTTCTTTTTGTTATGTATATTACATGTAGATATGTCGCAACTATGTGAAGTACTAGTACTATGTTACATATCTTACTCAAGGAACATTTCAAATTAATGGAGGGCGTTATAGAACATAGGAAAGGGAGTGTTCGGATTATAATTTTTTCTTAACTTCAATCTGTGTGCTAGCTCTTGGATTAGCACATGCTCCATCTGTTCCATATGGAAATTATGAAAAGAAAGTTGCATGTTTATTCTTTGCTTGAAGAGCATTTTTTGGGTTTGGAGAGAGGAAGTTGTGAACATAATAATGTTGTGATGCTTTGGATTATGGGAGGCTCTTTCAGATTTCTATCTGTTTCTTCTTTTGTTGCTTTCTCTGTTTGTTCTGGTTTTGTGGGTCATACTTCAATTCTAACTTATAATAGGAGTGAAAATGGAAGCACATCTTTTTGCCCCTTTATTGAAAGAAAAGCAAGCTGAAACTTTCGAAAACTTTGCAATTGTGGATCCAAGATACTTTTACGAAGTAAACACAGTGCCCATAAAGCTTATTGACTCTAGTTTTTCTAGAAAGTGATCATTGTTTTTCTTGTAAGTGCTATTTTGGATTGTTTATTGTTTCTTTCAAGTAGTCTGTAGCATTTTTACTTGTTTAGGCATCATCCTTGACTTATATTACACTGGCAGGTGTAATTGTTTTTGCAGTTCATCTTTTGGACTGCTTACATAGCTTGCTTCTGTGTCTAGACTCTGCACTCAGCTGGCGTATCTGATAGCTAATAGTTACTAAATATTATCTATTAAGTTGTATTTGCTGATGGGGTTTGTTTTTGGCCAGTCGAGGTGATACTCAAGAATTCTCTGATCTAAATAAGCTTGCTAAACGTTTCCTTAAGGGTGGTAAGGAGACTGGAGAAGGCAAGGATGTCCCTTCACGTGCTTATATCCAGGAGGTTGTGGAAGAGTTGCGGAAGGGAGAACAGGGAGAATGCCCTATCTGTCTTGAAGCTTTTGAAGATGCGGTGTTGACTCCATGTGCTCATAGGTTATGTCGAGAGTGTCTCTTGGCAAGCTGGCGAAGTTCTAATTCGGGCCTTTGTCCTGTTTGTAGGTATTTTCCTACAAATGTTTATCGAAGAACATGATTCTATACAATGAGATCAACTGCATGTTTTAACATTATGTAAATTCCACTTCTGCAGAAACACTGTCAGTAGGCAGGAGCTTATAACAGCACCGTCAGACAACCGCTTTCAGGTTGATGTTGAAAAGAATTGGGTGGAGTCATCAAAAGTGTCAGCCTTGTTGTCTGAATTAAAACGTCTTCGTTCTGTTGGTTCCAAAAGCATTGTTTTTAGTCAGTGGACTGCCTTCCTAGATCTACTGCAGATTCCTCTTTCTCGGTACCACCACATTTCTGTTCATGTTAGAATCTGAAGAACTTATAGATTATTTTGAGCACTCTATTCTGTGACTTCTTTGTCTTTTAATATAACTGTACAATAAGAAACTCCATGAACATCATGGTATTGTCTATTTATGGCAAACTTAATTGCAGTAGTCTTGGAATGCACACTTATAAGGATACAGAAACTGAGAAAGATTTCCAGTTTTGAAAATGATTGTACATTTTCTTTATTTTGGTGATAATTCTTTTCCGACCATTAGTTGAAACTATCATGTTAAACATTTGAAGTTCAATTGATTTATAAATTGCCTTTTGTAACAGGCTTTTCCATATTTTGCATACTTTATTCTTGAGTTAATATATTTCTTTACATCCTTATTTGTGCAGTAGTAGTATTCCATTTGTTCGCCTTGATGGGACGTTAAACCAACAACAACGTGAGAAAGTAATAAAGAAGTTCTCAGAAGAGGATGACATATCGGTTTGTCATCGTTGCTGCCTCTTTGATTATAATATTGGTTCTTAAATTTAATTATGTTGCCTTAATCAATTTGATATTATATAGGTGTTGCTAATGTCATTGAAGGCTGGTGGTGTTGGTATAAACCTGACGGCTGCATCTAATGCTTTTGTCATGGTACTTGTCTCACTTTGGAATTTTTTTAGATGTACCTATCACAGACTATGTTTAGGTCTTTATGGTTTGTGTTGTCAAAAGTGTGTTTTGCTTTTTGAAGAAGATACCATTCCCTTGTTGATTACTTACATCCGCCTGAATAATCTGATCAAAATGTTGTGTAGAGCCAGAGAAAGATGTGTTAGCGTTATAGTGATTGTTGAAGTCATTACTTTTCTAAACTGCAGTCTTTGATAAACTTATCTACTCACCCTGGTTAAGCTTGTGATCTTGGCTGATGAGATTTTTGTGGTTCAACGATCCATCATTCTCATATGTGTACTGTTTGTGACTTTAGACGTGCTGTCCTCATTCTATATAAAGAACTTTGACGGCCCCATGATGTTTACCGTTTATATGTATTTTTCTGTGATTCTATTGTCGTCAAATATATACAGTTTTCATCTTTGCCTATTATCTCTAGGATCCATGGTGGAATCCAGCTGTTGAGGAACAAGCAGTCATGCGTGTTCATCGTATTGGACAAACTAAGCAAGTAATGATCAAACGATTCATTGTGAAGGTATGCTAAACACTTTTGTCCTTAACTAGGACTAGTTAATTAGATCCCCATGTAACAAACATCGTCTTCTTTGGGAAATGCTTTACCTAAAATCATATGCTTTACTGCACTTTGAATGCTCAACCATGTTGATAAAGTCGGCGGACTCTTTCATGCATATTTTTCTGCTGACAGGGTTCGGTAGAGGAAAGAATGGAGGCAGTTCAAACTAGGAAGCAACGGATGATTTCTGGTGCTTTGACAGACCAAGAAGTTCGGACTGCAAGAATCGAGGAACTTAAGATGCTTTTCGCATAGAGAAGAGAGAACAACTAAATTATGCCAAAATGTTGGGGCCTCCGGCTCAGATTGTAGATTCACGAACAACACATATCATATCGTATAGGTCTCTGGAGTTGGAAGAGCCGAAAGCTTCATTACATTCTGCTGCTGGTACACCGGCTTGTTCTGGAAGCCCCAAGAATCTCGAGTGTTGAAAAATGCTCATGCCATTGTTTAGAGCTTAGTATTTCTTGGTATGCCAAGTTTTCGCTGTAGCAGTTTCCAGAAGCGCGAATGTAACTAGCACCCGGGATGTGTATTTCTACTTCATTGTTGTAAAATTATATCATGTCTTCACTGAGTATTATCAAGATTTAGGACTACTAGAACAGTTTTGATAGCTTAAAACAAATTTGTAAGTATAAAGAATAATTTTGTCAATGTAGTTTGCAAGCTGCAAAGAGTCATATGTAAATTTATAACCTTTTCTCAATTAACAAACCTATTATGTTAATGAGTATTGAAATTGTCCAATCCATTGGTATTAAGTTAATCTGCAAAGCTATTAAGTTAATGAGTATTAACCACTAGAGTTGGCATGGTGGTTCACCGTCATGTTCCTTAAGCAAGAGGTCGGGGGTTTGATTCCCGCCTCTGGCGAATGGAGCAAACTCTGTGGTCAGTTCCTTACCGCTTAGTGCGCTAACAGAGGAACGGAAGAGTAGTCTCATGGCTGCCGGGCTGTGGGGATACCTTGGGAAACCAAAATTAATGAGTATTAAATTTTTCCAATTTATTGGTGTTTTATTGACCAATGACTCAAGAAATTGCACAAAGCTCTGTCAAGTTATGAGTATTGAAGTTCTCCAATCTATTAATATTTTACTTAACAATGACCCAAAAAATGGTTAATTTTGCAAATGGTCAAATTTGCAAAGCTATTAAGTTATTAGTATTGAAGTTCTTTAATCCATTGGTGCTTTACAGACCAATGACTTAAAATAGATGGTCACATTTGCAAAGCTATTTAAGTTATGGATATTGAAGTTCATTCCATTATTGGTGCTTTACATGCCAATGACTCAAATAATGGTCACATTTGCAAACTATTAAATTAAGAGCATTAAGTTCTCAAATCCATTATTAGTGCTTTACAAATTAATGGCTCAAAATAGATGGTCAAATTTGTAAAGCTATTAAGTTATGTGTGTTGAAATTCTTCAATCCATTGATGCTTTATAGACCAATGATTCAAAATAGATGACTAAATTTGCAAATTTGGGTGGTTAGTTTTTAAATTATTTTTCTTGCATTTTTTTATGAATTTGTACATGATGAAGTAAATATCGAATAATCCAAGTTAATGTACAATCTTCAAAGCATGGTGCACTCCTGAAAAAGAAGTACAATTTTTGTTAAAAATAAGTTGTTAAGTGTATTTTACAGTTCAAATTAATTTTGAATAATCACACAATAATTATATTATATTGTATTATTGTGTTATATATTTTGCTTTTAGATATATCTACGTGAGTAGATTACTTCTCAAAATGACTACATTTATTAAGTATAAGTAATTAGATCCATTTTTAGAAAAATTATTAAAACGAGAATTTCTTATTGGGATTGATTATAGTAATTCGCCAGCTTCTTTGACTAACATATAATACAACTTCAAGTAGGTCAATTTACAGAAAAAGATTGCCCGCTCGATTAATCAAGATTTGTGTGAGCGTTACTTTTTGTATAACCATAGTGGTATCCGGTACTCACCCGCCCGATTAATCAAGATTTGTGTTGTGTATGATGTAGTTTCTAGTTATTAAGTGTTTTTCTATTCTAGACTTAAGCCCAAATTTTTTGATTAAGTTAGAACAAACTTGAATCGATAAAACTGCGAATGTAGAAATTAATTTTGACTAATTGAACCTCTAAAAGCACCCTTGACTCAAGGGTGCTTTTGTCCTTTGCCCACTTTCTTTACAAGCCCTCTGCACTCGTGTACAATAGGTCATTCAACACTTGCGATGCAAATTCATTTTTAACCTATTAGTACCAGAACCATATGTGATCGAATGACCGCCCTCAAATTACTAGATCAATGTGCTATAATAATTGACGAAGATATACCTCACGAAATCAACCAATAAGCATGAATTGATAAAACTGCGAATGTAAAAATAAATTTCAACTGATTAAACCTGTAAAAGCACCTTTGACTCAAAGGGACCAGAAAACACCTTTCATTTTCCACCCTTCATTGTCCTTTGCCCACTTTCTTAATAAGCCCTCCTCACTCGTGTATAATAGATTATTCAACACTAGCGCTGTAAATTCATTTTTAACCTATTGGGTTTAGTATCATATGCGATCGAATGACCACCCTCAAATTATTAGATCAATTTGCTATAGTAATTTCATAAGTAGTTGACGAAGATATGAGTGCATCTACCTCACCACACCCATCTATCCCTAGATGTTTTTTAATGTCAATCTGCTTTTTTATATTTGTGCTAAATAGCAAAGATATGAATACAACTACCTCATCACACCCTTGATCGATCTTTGAATGGTTATAAAAAATTAATGTCAAATTTATTCTTTTTTTATATATGTGCTAAATAGCAAGGATGTGATCAATAATCTACCTCATCACATCCTCGATCAATCTATCTTTTTAGATATGTACTAAATATCGAAGATATGAATACATCTACCTCACCACACCCTCGATGTCCGAATGATTTTACAAAAGTTACTCTCAAATCTATTCTTTTTTATAAATGTGTTAACAAAAGAAGATATCAATACATCTACCTCAACACACCCTCGATGTCCAGATGTTTTTACAAAAATTAATGTCAATGTTTTTTGTTTTTTTTAATATACTCCATGTGATATTTTTTTTTTCTTCAAAGACATAAATATAAAATTTGAACTAATATGATCTTTTTTCTTTTTGTATTTCACAAGACATTTTACATAATTTCTAGACATTTGAAAACTCAACAATTATTCATGGAGGACAAGACTAGATCATGGAATTTTCTCTCTAAAAGTCGTTTTAAAGAGTTTAAGTTATAAATATCATCTACGTAATAAATGTTATATGCTACTATATCACTCAGAAAAATATTATGGATACGACTCCTTAAAATGTAAACAAATATAATTTTAAAAAATATTTTGTGTTTTAAACATTTTTATCACATATGTTTGTGTTTTCTTTTAGGGAAAAGACATAAAGTTCCCTCTCAACTTGTCTGACTTCTTCAAAAAGACAGTTAAACTTTGCGGGCGACCTATTATCCTCCACAAAACTAATGCAGGCCATTGTACAATACACTACTTTGAATGATTTTATCTTCAATTCTGATCTAATTTTATGCGCGTGCAGGTTGCTTTTTTTTTTTTTTTTGTTTTAAAAAATTGATTAATTTAATCTAATTAACTTCTCTTCGATTTTTCTCCTTCAACCTCCATGGCCATTAACACCATGCACTTCCATTAACACCCAAAATAACAACCACTAACCCGCAACATCTAAACTCCAATCACCGCACCATCTCCAACTCCCTTCATTTCTGTCTCGCCGGAAAATTCCACCAAAAAAACAGACCCAATCCAATAACTACCTCAATTCCCCAATAATAGCGCCCAACAAAAGCAACTTCGAGAGCAATTATTTCAGTGGACCAGGTGATATAGGTTGAAATTTGAATTTGAAGTTTAATTGAGGTCGTCGATCGTTGTTCTATTTTAAGACTTCGAGCTTAGATTTAGGGTTCGAATTTGATTATTCATCTAATTTTAGTTTTGAATTTTTGTTGAAAGGTTGTAGTTGCAACAAATCTTTGGAGAATCTGGTAAATTTGATGTTCATCTCTAATCCGACCTACCCGTTAAATAAATACTCTATATTTTCTTTCTTTCTTAAATCATGTATTTTTTGTTCATGCATTTGTGAATTTTGGGGGAAAATACATTTGTAGTGATTTGTAAACATAATTCTTGACATTTTGATTGACAAGCATTAT